>NC_142685.1:63959621-64262651 GCF_056320005.1 Nelumbo lutea | reverse complement strand
CCACCATTTAGAAAACAACCTGGTAAGCCAATGAAAGCTAGGAGGAAGGGGCCAAATGAAGTAAGTTCTAGGGTCTGTGTGCCTAGAAGGTTTATTAAGATGAAATGTACAATTTGTGGTGCTAAAGGGTACAATAGAAGAGGGTGCAAATGTCAAGGAAGGGGCGATCAAAGGCTACAACTTGAAGTAATGGGGTCAAAGCAACTCTTACACCTCCAGAGGATTTTACCTCTTTTCTTTGGCCACTTAAAGGTTGTGGGGTCAAAGAGATCACAAATATGCCTAGGTTTTGTCCACCTGCACCCAAAAAGATCAAAAAGCTTTTCCTAGAGGCCTACAACAAGAGGACAAGAAATTAGTATATGGTAACAATTTTCTTCTTTTTCTTTGTAGAGGATACACAAGTTTGGGGATATACAAAGATTAAGTCTTCTTTTTTGCAAGATATCCAAAGTATTTATTTTCTAAGAAATACTTCCCAACAAAGGACTTCCACTTTTGGGGGGGATTAAATTAAACCAAACCTCCTTACTATGGAAAGACTAAGGATTAGGAAATGAGCACATAGAAGAGAAGAAAGAGGCACAAGAGAAGGAACCTAGGGAATTAGGCACCTAAACTTAGCTATCAGGAGAGGAGGGGCCCAAATAAATAGGTTCAAGAGTTTTAAGGAGCAAGGCTACCTAGTCAAGCTCAAAATCCCTTAAATCTCTCATAAATCCCAAATTCTAGTTTAGACTAGAGGAACAAACATCTGAATTGGTTCATTTTTAAAACAAGAAAGGGAATACAAAGAAGGAAATATGTCCTTAATTGTAGAGTTACTAACCCAAACATCCTCCCAAAACAAAACCTTATCTCCAATACAAGCATCATATCTAATCAGGTTCAAGAAAAGAGGAACAATACTATGAATAGCCTTTCAAGGGGAGTTGAGCATAGCCAGCCGAGATACACTAGCATCCCAACCATTACCTGCCACACCATGAACACTTTTAATTACTTTGTGTAAAGTCTTTACCTTTCCAAAGGCCACCTCTACAACCATTTACCCAACAAGGTTGTGTTATTCTTCCTTAAATTACCTAACCCCAAGCCCCCTGCTCCTTACTTTTTCATACTAGTTCCTACCTAACTACATGACCCTTTCTTCCTTCCCTCGGTTCCCATAAGAAATCCATACCTTTAAAACCTCCCTTTGGGGCACTCTAAAAACTGAGAGAAAGTAGACTAAGAGATTTGCTAAAGTTGCATTTTTTAAGGTGATAAGAGCACCAAGGGAGATGTAGTTTCTCTTCTAAGTTGCCAATTTATTTGTACAATTTTCTACAATTAGATTCCAAAATCTACTTTCCCTTGGATTATCTCCTAATGGCATTCCCAGGTAGGTCCAAGGCCAACTAGAGGTAGGGCAACCTAAGGACTCTGTTACTTGGTTCATCTCCTCTTGCTCCAAGTTCAACCCCACCACACAACTCTTCTCAAAATTTATTTTCAACTTCGAAACACGTTCAAACAGCTTTATCACTCGTTTCAAATTTATTTCCTTTTGTGGATCTCCTATTTCATAAAATATGGTCCTATTATCTAGAAACTAAAAGTGTATTACCACTATACCCTCTCTACATATCCTCCAACCTTTAGTCAAGTCCAGCCTATCTACTCTCGAAATAAGCATATCAAAGACATCTGCTATCAAAGTAAAAAGGAAGGGAGAGAGGGGATCCCCTTGTCTGAGGTCTCTAGAGGCTGGGAAGAAGTCCTTAAAAACTCTAATAATTATAACTAAATAATGGAAGGTTTTTAGGCAATCTTTAATCTAGCCACACCACCTCTCTCCAAACCCATACCTTCTCAAGAAATCCAACAATAAGGGAAAATCTACCATATCATAAGCTTTTTGCAAATCCAGTTTACACACAAAACATCTCTTTCCCCTTCTCTTAAAGTTCTCCACACATTCATTTGCAATCAAAATTTATGCTATTTGTCTTCCTCGAATGAAATCTCCTTATGATTGACTAATTAGATTGGGTAGAGCCTTTTTTAGTCTTAAGGATAAAACTTTAGCCAAGATCTTATATATACTAGTCACTGGGCTGATAAAATGTTTCTTTGCAAACTCCTCAAAAATTGCCCACAAATTTGATTTAACAATGTCCCAACAATCTTGGTGAAAGGCCATAATGAAACTGTCTGGTCCTAGTGCCTTAGCCTTGTCCATAGAGAAAACAATCCCCCTTATCTCTTCGAAATTAAAGTTCCTCTTCAACCAACTTGTCAAATCAGGGTTCAATCTTGGCCACTCTAATCCTTCCACTCTAAACCCTATATCCCCTTGCTTCTTGTAGAATGCCCTAAAGTGATTCATAAAGGCATTAGCAATCTCCTCTTGATTTTCGAGAAATTCACCATTGACCTCTAACTTCTCCACAAAGTTCTTTTTCCTCATTCCATTAGCAAGAGTGTGGAAAAACTTAATATCGTCACCCCCTCTCTAATTCATTTATGTCTTTATTTTTGTCTCCAACACATCTCTTGTCTAAGAACTACCTCTTCCAATTCCTTTTTCAGGGACCACCTTGAGTTCTTCTTCTTCTGATAGCAAACTTTGCCCTTCCTTCAAATCCATATACTCAATTTGGGATATAATACTTAATTTCCTTTCCTCCACTCTCCCAAAATGTTCTCTATTCCTCTATTTAATTTATTCTTTTAACCTTTGGACTTTACTATGGAATTTGACTCCCTTCCAATAAACTTCCACCACTTTTTCAGTCCACCAATCTTTGACCTTATTAATAAAATTTTGGTGTGTTAGCCACACCAAAATGGTTTGGGTCTACTCACAAAGTCATTGGTTCCAATGTTGATCGGCCAATGGCCTGAGGTGTCTCTTGGCAAGGCTCTAGCTGACAACCCTATCCAATAGTCTCTCCACTCAAAATTAAAGATGAACCTATCCAATTTAGAGAACCTTGTGAGGATTATAAGTTGGACCAAGTGTAGACAAACTAGTGGAGGGGTAGTTCTGATAGTTCACACTCATTAATAAAGTCATTAAACTTCCTCATACTAGTTGTGATCACTCGACTGGGATTATTGGTTTCATTTGTAAATATAATCACATTAAAATCACCACCTAAGAACCATGGACCCTCTTACAAACCCCTAATATCATTGAGATCTTCCCGCATTTCACCTATTTTTTCATATCTATTTGGCCCATAGGCATTCTTCACTACCCAAGTGACTCTTCTCCCACCCTTTTAAATTTCAAAAAGACTGAGAAATGACCTATTAGCTCCTCTAGTGGCTTCTCTACATCTTGTCTCCATATTGTAACTATTCCCCCTGATGCTCTCCATGAAGGTGAAAATGATGAAACTAATCATCTAGAGCTCCATACACTTCTCACCCACCTTCTATCCCACTTTGCCACTTTTGTTTCTTGGAGTAGCACTTGTCTGGATTTTCTTTTCTAATCAAATCTTTTATCGCCCTTCTTTTCCTAGCCAAACCCAACCCTTTAACATTCTAGCTTATTATCTTCACATCAATGCTTCTAAAACCACCCCTAATCTGTCAACCCTCACTTAGCACCCCTCCTATTTTCCACCTCTTTAATTTTTAGGCCCCTCTCTCCTACCACCTCATCTATCGGTTTCTTCCCAGACCCCATCCCCTTCATGTTCTTCTTTCTCATTCCTCTGACTACCTTATTGTAATTCCTTATTTTCCTCAACATTTCCAACTGCTAAGTCCTTTCTTGTAAGATCCTCAAAGTATTTGCATAGCATTTCCTAAATTCTTTTCACCTAGTTTCCTGTTATCATCACCTTCATTCCTTCCTTCAAGATTCTCCTACACCACCCATACAACATCTTGTTGTAGTGTGACAAGCATCAGTTGGGGCTAGAGGGTATCTGTTACAACCAAAGAAGGGTCATTAGTATTCTTACAATTAAAACCAAGCAAACCTAGATAGGACTGTCGAATAATGTATTTGGGTTGGAGCTAGATCCACAAGCACCTATTCCTAAAGTAAATGTTTCAGACTGGACTAGAAGGGATGGTTGGGCTTGAACAGTCAATACTCCCCTACCAAGTAAACCTCTGCTATTTGAAACCATAACTATAGCCTCATGTATTTGTTGGAACCATTAGCTAGCTTCTTGGTCCTCCAAGCAGTGACAATCACACATGCCAATTAGGATCTCATCTGCCCTATTGACCTCCAAGGTGACTTTAGAAAGAAGAGGTACAACCTTAGGGCCTTGTTTTTCTTCTTCGTCTTCCTCCAAGAACAAGCATTCAATGTTGAAGCTTTCATCATCCTCAAAACCAGATGCTTTAATTGGACAAATACTCCATATGCTTGACGTGTCTATTTCATCTGAATCTGAGTCTGATTTTTCCTCATTGATTTCCCCCAAACCTCCATCTTCCACTCCAACCCTTACCACCATGAGTTTCTTATTCCTAGGGTTGTGTAGGTGAGCTAACTTTTTTTGTTGCCACAGGTCTCCACTATAATGACTTCTCTTGCCCCTTCTTACTCAATTGTGCAAGAGCTTCAGTTAAAGAGGATGATGGACCGGGAATAGCATCCATCATCGAACCCTCTAAGGAGCCCACGTGACCACTTAAGTGGTCACATGACCCACCCTTCAATTTAAGAGATAGGCCTATCCCATCTGTTTATTTGTGTCCATTCAAGTTAGTGGCCCCTAAATCTGTTAAGGAAATTTGGCCCACTGCAACTCCCCTTTTTTGGCCTACACAAGCTTGATTTTCAGGCCTATTAGGTCTAACTTCCACGTGATTTAAGAGAGGCCCACTTGGTTTATGTAAACTAACATCCTCTCTTTCGTGTCCACGTGGCCCTCTTGTTTTTATAATCCTAGTTTGTGTCATTATTCTCTTCCTTATCTAGTTTGCTTCCTTGTGGGTGATAAGTTTTTGGTCGATAACTACCTATAGCTAGCACCTATCAACACTTAAGCAAAGGACCTATGACATGCCTCCTCCTTTCGTCCTATTTGTTCTTCCCCTTTGGAAGCTAGTAACTTCCCTTTAGTTCCTTCTCCACAAGGTTTTCCATTTTAGTGACATTATTGGCCAAATTTGAATTATCCAATCTCAATTTTCCACATAACCAATCTTCTTCCCTTCTTCCCTCCCTCCACAATTGAGTTTCAATGGATGTAGCTAGATAGACTGAATAAAAAATTCCATCAACCAACACTTTTACAGAATAGAGGATATTTTCCAGGTTGACATTACTTAGACACATTGCAGCTAAGTGGAGATCTTTGATAAAAATTCCATCCAATCTTTCCTTACAAAGAGAAGCTATAGGGCCAAACACATCTGAATTCCAAAGATGAAAAGTTATGCCCAATATCCTAACAATTACTTTGTCTCTCGCATGCAAATCCTTAGAGTTGGAATGAGGAGTCCACTTTAAGACAGTCACAAAAACTGACTCCAACTTACAGCACAAAGCATGAAACTCTATTTCTTCTCTTACTAATTCAAGAAGAGTCTTACACTTTTCAAATGGGGTTAAGATGATAGTGCACCTCAACATTAGCTTCCTTAATAACTCTTCAACAACTTTCTTCTAGTCTTTAGGTGGAGTTGTCAATGTTACAATGAACTTCTTTTCCAAATCTTCCTTGAGATTGTTAGAGACCACCACTCTACAATCCTTGGTTGCTTAACTCAAAATCTACAATTGTGTAATTCTTTGGGCTATTCCTTTTGCTCTCCCTAATAATAAAATCCCTCAAAACCCTTGATATTTTGTTCCATCCAATCCCCATTTTTCCTTCTAGAAAGCAGATCAACTGCCTTTTTCTTTCCCCAAAGAATTCACTAAGTGCCACAAACATTCCTTTTGAGTTCTTTCTTCTTTCTTCTACATATCTCCTACCATTAACCTCAATTGAACCATTGCACTCAAGGTTTCTACTCACCTGAGCAGCACCCTCCATGAAAGTCTAAAATCACCCCAGAGCCTCTTCCCCTACCAAGAAAACCATGGCCATGTTGATTTCTCTATTTTTTAAAACTTTTTTTCCCTTTCACATTGGAACTTTTGAAAAGGAATTACATTGCTTCCCTTAAAGATCTTCTCCAAGTGTCAATCTACTAAAACTTTCCTTCCTCCATCTCCTCAAATGTTTAACATCACATTAGCCATTTATAAGTAATACAATTTGAGGTAATGCATGACATTTGTAGTTCTTTTCATGATTTGATAAATAACCCAAATTGATAACATTGTTGTTTTATGTATAGGGGGGGTAGTCAAGCATGAGAATGCAAGCTATGGGAGGAGATTGTACATTGTTATTAAAATCCCAATTGATTCAGGTTAATCTCTAAGTGTCTTATGGTAGGAGTAGTACTATAGACAGAGGCAGAGGAACGGAATAACATACTCCTTCACATGTTTCATCATAGCAAGTTCCACCACAACAGATTCTTCCTTAGGTAAATGCTTCCACAAGTAAATTCTGTCATGTATGTATTTTTGGATGCTACTAATGATGTCATTAATTACTTCAACAACTATTTCTAATATCACAAGTAAACACTTAGGGCTGGCAATTGTGATCCCAACCCACTTGATCCACCCAATCCACCTACTTGGGAACCCTCCTGTATCCGCCCATTTTAGTTGAGGTTCAACATGGGTTAAGTAACCCATCTGAGTCAAGGGAAAAGGGTCAGGGTGGGGTTGGGTTGAGGGTACCCATGGGTCGTTAAGGTTTCTTTCTTTTTCTTTCATTTGTATTTTTGGTAAGAGGGTTTACTGTTTAGGGATTAAAGGTTTTGTATAGAGAAAAATACAACCAAGGTGGCAACACAATAGGCATCCAAGAAGGGTTCTCTTCGGCACTAATTGTTGCTCCTTCACCATTGGATTGGGATCTCTAACAGACTTACACTACGATGTTGGCATGAGAAAAACCTCATTTCTTCCCTCCCCCTCTCTCTCTAGAAGCTCTCCATACACATGCAATAAACATGATCCTAATCTCACTACGGTGCCTACGTTGATTTCCATGGAGGAGAATCCTGGATTATGATCTTACCATGGTGTTGGTGTTGAAATCTATTGATTTCCACCATTGATGGTCTAAGCCCATGGAGGAGAGTCCTTAATCTTGATCTCTATCTGATGTTGTGTGATCTCACCGGAATATGAGATCGGTAGATCATAGTTAATGATGTTAGATTGGGACCCCTGTTTTTCTATACTCTTTTTAGATATATTCATTATTTTGCATTTCTTAATTTTTTAGGTTGTCTTATCAATTTTTTGTGTTTTTTTTTTATATTTCTTAGTTGTGATTTCTTTGGATAATGTTTAACAATTTTTTTTGTAGTTTCTATTTTTTGGCTGAAATATATTATATAGAATATAGTTTATAATTTTTGCTTTTTTTCTCTAATATTTTTTTTTGAAAAAAAAGTATCATTTTCTATGTTTTTTTACAATTCTATTATTATCTAAAACCTATAGTTTCCTTTATTTTTTTATTATTTTCTATCATTTTCTATAATTTATACATTTTATTGTATTTTTTGTCATTTATTAACAACTTTTGTGTATTTACTTTAATTGTATTGTTTTTTTTTTAATTTATAGTTTTTTGTAACTTATATATTTTTACCATTTTTTGTTTTTTATGCTCTTTCTATTTTTATTTTAAATATAATTTTTTGAATTTTTTATTATTTTTATGTTTTCTAATGGGTCATATGGGTCGGTCCAGGTTACAGGGGGTTGTGACCCACTAACACCCAATTATTATGGGTGGCAAAGGGGTCAATGGGTCAATATGGGTGGGTTGGTACTCAACCCGACCCACCCATTTTCCACCCCTACAAACACACAAAAGACCTCCAAATGCATGAGGCAAGAACCTTGGGACTTAAGCATCAAGATCATCATGAACCATCATTTTTTAAATTGTGGAGTTCAATAGAAAACTTATGTGTACCAAAGAAAAATAACAATTCTATCCAGTCATAATCACATACAAAATAAAATTAAGGCAAGGAAATGCATTAGGAGTTTTCGAAGTGCATATATAATATAAGTAAGAATACATTGTTCCTTGCATACCTTTCAAGAAAAAACAATATATATAAGTTAAGAGAGATTGGACCCATAAATATTTGACTCCTACATGTTGGATGATATGCACCATATCAAATGCATTTTAGGGGCCTTTGTTTTTTAGATTTTGACCGCGAAAGTTGGTCAATAGGATTTTCAATCCTATTGATCAAGAAATCCACGTTCTTTTTTTACACTTGTATGGGGTCAGAAAACATTTATTTTCTTGGGTATCACTATTCATCTCCCAAGTGGGTAAATAACTTCCCCATTTGGGGAAAAGTTATCAAAACTTTGATGGGACAAAAATGCCCCTCTTAATAATGGATTCTTATGGCTAAAATGGTTTTGTCTTATTTACTTGGGAAATAAAAGAATATGGATCAATGCACTTACTCTGGGTAAATAACTTACTGAAATGCAAATGGAGCCTTACGTGTTAATTTTAGGATTTAGATTTTAGAGATTTTTAAGTTCTATTCAAGAAGAGTGTAAATACAAATATGTAAAATGCATTCCAGTTCATATAAATAGGAGTTGGTTTAGTTTTGCATTGATAAATTTACTTTCTTACCAAATGACTTTTAGTCCTAATGAGTGCAAACATGAATCTCAAGATTGTCAATTGAGGGGTAAATCAGTTGGTACGTTAGCTGGACTGTGCTAGAGGAGATGTGGATTTGAGTCCCGCTACCACCGACTTTGGAGGAGAGTTAATATTGTGTTGGTGTGCTATTCCGAAAGAAAAAAAAAAGAAAAAAATTTCCTCTAATGGGATTCAGGTGTACGGCTAAATACCAGAAAAAAAAAGCACTAGATTGAAATATACCTTCTTAACATTGATCAGTTTTGAGTGCAAAGTTGGAATCTATTTTTTTGATGCCAACTTTATTCTTATTTTTTTATGCAAACATGCTTTGAAATTTATGAAATCTGTCATTTTCAATACATAAATGCATTCTTACCAAATACATAAATGTATTCTTCCTAAACAGAGTCTTAGGATTTAAGGTTTATATGTGAAAATCAAGAGATGGAAAAGGGATTCCCTTTTGGACTTTCCATCTATGGAGAAGGGATTCCCTAAAAGCAAAAAATCACGATTCCTATTTTCCAGAGATTTGAACTTTCATCCATGAATGATCACTAACAAAAGAAATGATCTTTAGTCCATAATTCTACTTCAACACTTTCACACAAAAGGTACAACGGACCAACTACAACCACCACATACTTATTGTTATTCATAATTATAAAACCACAAGTTCCTTTCTTATCTTCTTGCTTTCCAACATCACATTTAAAACATTAATTTCCCAAAAGGGAGCTGTGGGGAAATATCTTACCTTCAAATCTATAACTATACTACTTTAAAAAGCATGAATAGCCTCTAAAATATTTTTTGAATTTTTTTATGATAAAATTTACTCTTTCATATTTAAATTTATTGATAAAAATGATGGCAAATAGGGTAATCAGTTATTGATATTTAATGAGTTAAAAAGAGGTAATTTTAAGATATTAAATGCATTCAATTCCCTCTTATTAAATTCAACATTTAAGGTATTAAATTGCATTCACCTTCATTAAATCATATATTTAAAACATTTGTGTTTCTTCTCATCATTAAATTCTATTAATTAAATATATACATAATAAATTAATAATTCCAATAACATAAAAACTTATATTTTCAAAATCTACCTAGAAAAAATAGTGTTTTCATCTAGGTGGTGGTAAGAAATTAAACCATTTTGGGCCAAATGAGTCAATCTATGTTGCCACAATTAAATAATAAAATTCAAAGTTAAAATAGATAAAATGCAAAAAAAAAATAGAAATGAAAAAATGGGAACATTTTTAACATCATATGTTTGACCTATTAAACAATAATAAGTATGATAAATAAGAAATGTTTTTATTAATGATGAAAATGGAATATAAAATTAAAACCAATTGGAAATAAAACTATTTTCTTATTCTTTCTCATTAAATCTTACATCTAAGGCATATTTTTTCATTAAATCATATAATTAATATATATTTCCCATCATTAAATTCTATTAATTAAATTCATAACATTAACTTTAATAGTATAAAATAAATATTTTGAAAAGTACTTTAAAAACAAAACAATTTTTCCCTCCCAGTGTTGGGTAAGTAATTCAATCATTTGGGGTCAAATGGGTTAATAAACAATACCATAATTAAATAATAAAAAATTAAAATAAATAAAATATATAATACAATAAATAGAATTGGGATATCTCTAATATTGTATATTCATTATGCTAAACAACAATAAGTTTGTAATGTAAGAAGTGTTTTTATTAACCATGAAAATGGAATGCCAAATTTAAAATCAACCTAGAAATGAAATGATGTCATAGTCAAATAATAAAAATTTTTAAATAGAAAATACAAAGAATCACAAAAATAAAAAAAATAGAGAAAATTTTGAACACATATCTAATGCTATATGTTTATAAAAATAAAATATTGGGTACATCTCTAATATTATAAATTCATTATATTGAACAAAAATAAGTTTTATACATAAGAAATAATTTTATCAATGATGAAAATGTAATACAAAATTTAATGTCAGCCTAGAAATCAAAATATTTTCCTTTTTGAGTGGTGGGTTAGTGGTTTGGGTCAAACGGATTAATCAATGATATGATGGTTAAATACTAAATCATTAAAAAAGTATAAGTAATCAAAAGAATATATAAAAAATTTTATATTAATATGTCAAACAAAAATTAAGTGTGATAAGTAAAAATTATTTATATAATTTAGATGAAATATATAATTTAAAATTGATTCAAAAGCAAAGCTATTTTCTTATCTAGATGGTGGGTCAATGATCCATCTTTTCAAAAGACTCATGAAGTCATAATTGAATAAAAAATATTTAAAAAAATATGAAACACAAAAAATAAAAAAATGTAAAATTTTTTTGAAAACATTTGGGAATATTTCTAATGTTATATATTCATCATATTAAATAAAACTAATTGTTAAAATAAAAATTCTTTTTATTTATGAC
Source organism: Nelumbo lutea (assembly GCF_056320005.1). Classification (NCBI taxonomy): domain Eukaryota; kingdom Viridiplantae; phylum Streptophyta; class Magnoliopsida; order Proteales; family Nelumbonaceae; genus Nelumbo; species Nelumbo lutea. The sequence goes on along the minus strand of NC_142685.1, from coordinate 64,251,462 downwards.
AAAAATGGAATACATAATTTAATTATAATAGTAATAATAATAATTTGTTATTATAATTCAAAATTTCCATATGCAATGCACGTGCACATTTACTACAAACATTTAAGTTTATTTTTAATCATATTGTTAGTTTTGTAAATTTTAAATTTCTATTTTAACTATGATATATGTAAAATTCAAGTAATTAATATGAAGAAAAACTTTTCACTACCATGAACAGAAGCATATCCCATGGGTAGTATGTATCGTAGCAATACAAGCCAATATGCACCGATAAAGGCCGCTACGCATCAATGCACAATGTTTCTCTATGAAAAAGTGCAGGCTTGGTGATTCAAACTTGGATAACCAGAGCACGCCCAAAGCCTTGCACCTTAAATGCAATTTTAAGCCACTAAACCACGTTTATCCTTGTAATAGTAAATAAAATAAAGTTTATTAACTTCTGTATCTACATGCGATTTTAACAAAAATCACATGTTTATATTTAACAACTTTAACAAAAATTTCAAAATAAATACAAAAAAAAACTAAAATTTTAAAATAATAATATTCAAACAATAGTATTTTATAAACTAATACAATAAATAGTCTATCGAATCCATGTTTATATAAAAATGATTTTTAATATCAAGAAAATTATACAAATAAAATATTAAGAATAGAAAAATTATTTTAATACTTAAAATTTATAGATTTGCATATTAAAATTTTTATATACTTTTACAAATTATTAATTAATACTTTCATTTATATTAATAAGTAATAACAACATATTTATTATTTATAAAAAAGAAAAAATATTGTTTATAAAATATTTAAGAATATAAAATTAAATTGGATTTGTCTAATCCATTAATCTACATTTATTTCAAAAAATATTTTTCATATTAGAAAAACTATATAAGTAAAATATTAATAAAGGAATAATTATTTTAGTAATTAAAAATTATGAATTTTTATATGATATGTATATTATAAATTTTAACAGATTTGATATACTTTAAGTTAAGATTATATTTTTATAAATTATTAATTAATGCTTTAATTTGTATTTGAGAATTTAATATTTAGTTGACTTTTTGTTAATGTTAAAAAATTAAAAAAGTAAAATAAAAATAATTTATATAATAATTAAAATACAATAGGTGCATATGTTTAGTGCCTTGGACTCTTGATTGATGCATTATAAATAAAATTATATGATTCTATGCATCATGATATATTAATTATAATATATTTCTTTATATATATCACTAAAATATACATTTCCTATGTATTTATATACTATTTATGATTATTTTGATCTTAAATTTAATGATATTATTGTATTTATGGAATTTGTATGTATTTTCCTAGTGTATCAATGCATTTTCATATTTTTCGTCCATATCTATATCCGAGTTGTTTGATGCGATACCCGATACCGATACATTAATCATTGATTACGGTCAACTAGGAGTGCAAGTTGGATGGATTGGGCCAAGTTTAATTTTGTATATTTGGGTTGGTCATCAATCAGCTCAAATTGAAATTTGACATTCATGTATGTGTGTATGTTTGGTTAAGCCAAACTTGGGTTAGGCTAGGATTAGATTAAGGCCAAGACGGGCTCAGGTTACCTAAGGGCTAGTTCGTACCCAACCTGAAAAATAAAACAAAATTAATGTTTCAGGCACAGGCCTAGCTCAAGGATCGAAAACCCCAAGCCCAACCCATTTAAAATAGTGGAATGGGTCAGTCCGGTGTCAGGTTGGGTGCATCCAAGTTGCACCATTGGAGTCAACAATACTAAACACCACATCATTTCTTGCACACCATATATATCATTCAAACGAAAAAGAAAAACAAAATAAAATTTAAAACAGAAGAAAAATGACTTTCTGAAATAGTAATACTCGAAGAATTAGTAAACAAAATGGCCTTGGAGAAACTATGGTAACAAAAAGGATGGATAAACTTGTTAAGTGTGAAAGTACACCCATGAAAATAAAAACATCTCTAACACGATTGTTTGAGATCTAGATTTAACATGCAACCAATATCAGCGAATGCACAGTAATTGAATTTTAGATATCATCACTTACTCAATCTATACATATAAACCATCCATTCCTTCAAATAGAAATGTCTCATATTAAACAAGCCAGACTGGTTACTAATTAAATCAAATTAGCATTTCTTTTATTTCTGAACACATGAGTATCATTAAGCTTATTAATATTCCAATGTCAAGAAGAACCAGACATTAGATCTAAGCAAGGAAACCCATAAAGGCTCATTAACATTCAAAAATCTCCATACCAGCTTAAATTAGGTGCTTATTCATCTCTTCTAAAACCCAAACCACCGGACTTCCTAGTGCACATAAGTTATTCGTTTTATTCCATTTAAATCTAGATTTTTCATCAGAACCTTTCCACCAAAATTATCTTTGGATTTTATCAATATTATTCATTGGAAATTGAATGAAAGCCAGGATGTGCACCATTTGCAAACAAATTCAATTGACACCCACTTTTTTTTTTTTTTTGCAACTAATAATATACACCCACTTACCAGGAGAATTTTTATATTGGCCCTAAGAAAAAGTCTAGTAAAGCTCTTCGCAGCCAAAATAAACAATTAGGGGATAAAGGGTATAATGCAAATAAGTGTGAATGCAAATATGTAGAGTGTAAAACGGTTCACCTTCAATCCCCTTCAATTATCACCTTTTAAATAAAGAAGGATCTTAATTGTGAATGCAAATTGGTACTCTTTTAAATAAAGAAGGATCTTAATTGGAAATCAATTATCACCTTCAATCCCCAATTCCTAAGGCTGCGTTTGAAAATGATGCAAATAAGTGTGAATGCAAATATGTAGAGTGTAAAGCGGTTCATATAAATTGTAAAGTTGGGTTAGTTTTGCACTGACAAATTTATCTTCTTACCAAACAGACTTTTAACTGTAATTGATGCAAACATGAATTTCAATAAAGCATATGCTTTTTTTTTTTATCAAAAGCCCACTTGAATGCAAATTTACTTCTTTTTTATTGATGCACTTTTACATCTTATTATCATTGTAAATATGCATTGGTCTTTCATTTGTCAATGCATAAATGTAATATTGCCAAACACAGGCAAAAGAGAATCAAAGTGCAAATTTACCCTGCACTGGGATTTACATTCCATTTGCATTGTTTCCAAACGCAGCCTAAAGTTCAATTCCATTTGTTTTCAGTCCATTCAACTTTTTTGTTGACATCCCCAAACTTATAATAATTCTATCTTTTAAGTTGTTTTTATAGAACCAAGTTTGACACCAATTCTATACCCCATTAACATTAAACCATTTGTTTGGTTTGAAGTAAAATGTAGGGAAAGAAAGGAAAAGGCAGGAAAATCTATATACAAGGTATGTACATGTTTCCCTTCCTTTCCTTTCCTTTCCCTATCTTTTCCTTCAAATCAAATATAGCCAAAGATCAACCCTTTTCTTATTGATATTAATTCAATCTTCCTCTCCTAACCATCTCAAAAAAAAAAAAAAATCTAAACGGTTTAGGTCTAACAACTACATTAGAATTAAGAATTAGATAAGCAAGTTCATGGCCAGATCCCCATTTATGACAAGCTCCGGCAATCAAATTTGGAAACAAATCCAATATATATATATATATATGAGAGAAAAAAGTCAAAAAACCTTATCCAATCTTTTATAAATACAATAAGGCCCCATTCTACCATTGCACCACAAAAACTTCAACTAAATTAAATGCATCAATGAATCCAGTTGTATAAACTTAGACAAGGCCAGAATTCCTTAATATAGAATTCATATATAATCTTAGTCTCCAATAGCTAAATATCGGGTGTGGGGCTTTAAAAAAAAAAAAGTGTGGGGGCATATAAACCATTGATGGGTCTCGTAACCCGTTCCATGTATCAAGAATTGGCACCCAAAATCAGCCCAATCCGATTGGCTTTAAGCATTTGACTTAACTTTTCATTACGGTCCAATTAAATGCACTAAAATGAAAGAATAAAAAAAAAAAAATCTCACCCATGACCCACCAGATAGTAGGTGGCTAGGTGCAATGCTTGAAACATAGTATACATGGAAAGTTATGGGGCCCTAGATTCATTACATTGGTCCTGTTTCTCTGTGTCCAAAGCCTGTTTCTCACTCTCTTGGTTGGCATTTAGCATGTACCTGCCAACAGGGCTGAAGTTGGACCCCAAAACATGGATCCAGACCCTAGTAAATGAGATGCTTGTCGGGCATCCAAGGTAAACTAGAGAAGACGAATCTTTTAATTTATAAAGTGAAGCAATTTGATTCTACACGAAATTGTGAATTTCCAAATACCCGATTGGTTAGTCCTTATGCCAATTAGAGCAGACTTGACACCTGACCCGATAACATGACTTCAGGGGTTACTCTTCAATAATATGTTTTAGTGTTGAAAGTATCAAAAACTAATCAAAACCATCTAGTTTCATAATAATTTAATTCATCAAATAGAAAAACATAAGGGGAAAAAATCTTCTTGGTTATATATGTGCTTTTTGTTTCTTTTTTTTTTTTTTTCAGGCATCCCAAAACAGAAATTCGGCTAGTATTTATTATTTGCAAAAAATAATAAGATTGGTATGGGAGAAAGAAACAAGAAAATTTTTGAAAATAAAAAACTCAATCCACAGCACTTGCTAGCAAGAAAATGTCTCTGTGCCTACTATGTCACATATGGCCTCGCTTAAATTTCATATCCTCAGCACACGGGTTATCGGCTTTTGGTCCCACCGAAGACGGGCAGAGTAGCAGAGTTTGTTTCTTGTACTACAAAGTTTGTTTTTGTTTTATAAACCATCATTTTGTTGGTTTCAAAACATAAAACCATTTGTTTTTACTTCTCAAAAACAAAAATACAATCCAAGAACATGTTTTTGCTTCTTGCTGTGGCAATTTCAAAAACAAACGAAAACAAAAGCATTCATGTTGCATAACACCTCCCTAGTTTCTAAATTCTACATGCAAAAAACAGATGTGCAGAAACATGTCTCTGTGCCTGTTTCGTCACATATGGCTTTGCTTAAATGAATCGTGTTTTCCAAGCCAAGCAAAGTGGAAAGTATACCAATCTGGTGCTCATACAAGCAACCTCAGAAACTAGAAACAATAACCATGAAAATCTACAATCTATACATTAGCTGCTTTACCATCTCTTTCAGAGGTAATCAATTATCTAATTTTGTCAAATTGGATTCAAAACCGTTAGCTGTTTCAATGTCCAAATGCATGTTCTGTGAAGTTCTCTCTGTAGGCAGATTCGGCAGAATTGCATGAATTTGGTAATATTGAACACAGTATGGTACAAAAAACCAGATTGTCATCAATGCGATGCTTCTGATACATTGCGTCTTCTCATTCAGTACAGAAATTGGAGCTTGGACGAATATCCCTTGAAACAATGGCCACCACATGGCCCATCACCCATTGAACATGAATGCAGTTGAAGTGGGAGGATCTTTCATTCACACTTGACAGCACGGTATATACGGCGGACAAATAGCAATGACGCATGGAAACCAATGGTCCCAAGCATCAGGAAGAAAGCATAGCATATACAAGCATTGTAGCCTAAAAAGAACAAAAGTTGCATAGGACCAGTCATGCTTGACTTGGCATAGAACATAATGGAATAGCCATACATGAAAATGGAAGCTGAACCCCCACGTAGCACAGATCTGCATCAGATGGATAGGGGAAAAAGTAAACAAAAAGATAATATGCAGAATAGAGGGATTATTTTAACTTGCAGAAAGAAGGGCATAGCCACACAATAAAAAGTGAAAGGAAACACGCAGTTTCATGTATACCCCAAGCTGCACTCTTCATGAATGGTTAATGAATTTAACCTCCCTTAACCAAGCTGACTTACAGAACTCCATAGAGACAAGAACATACAGAGGTACAACTTACCTCCAAGTCAACATAAATATACATTTCTAGCCACAAGAATTTGAAATTAAAGATAAAAAGTTCATGAACCAAGATTTAAATATATACCTCCACCACCATTGATGGTCTTCTCCTGAAAGCTGAATGTATGTCATCCCAACACTCAGGATTGCAGTGAGTATGATGAGGAGGATGAACAAGATAAAAAGAATGCTAGTGTCTGTGTGGATCTTATGGCTCCATAAGCTTGTGTATATGTAGTGCAACTCAATGAACACTGCACAAAATGGTAAAAGACCACCAAGAAAAATCTGACTTGGTGTCTTGCTATACCAAGGTAATGGTGGGATCTCTTTTGGGCAACTCTGGGTAGCACAAGGTGCTTGAAATTCAGACCTAAAAACATACCCAAACATGCCACCCAAGGTGAGCAGTGGGACGGTAACTAGTATCCATATGAGAATAAACACAAGAATGGTGCCAAATGGGAGAGCAGCTGTGGCCCCATAGGATATGGCAACTGTATTCAGAACAGAAAATGTCAAAATTACTGGACCAAGGTAGAGTATCCCAGTTAGAAGGACAGTCTTTCCCTGCAAGAAATGACCTCAGCAACACGATTAGAAAGGGTGAACATACAAGTTGATAAAGAAATAAAATAGCAGGTATGTACATGAAGCTATTACCCATTCAGTTGTTGCCAATTGAGCATGGAATGAAGAAGCAACATAGCCACCAATCAAGGATGTAATTGCATAAATGATGACAAGAGAAGAAGAAAGTGCTCCACGATTGTAAGGATAGAGGACCCCCAGAAAAACCAGAACAAATACAAAGAAAACCCTGAAAAAGGTGCACGTGACTTCAGATAAAATATATGAACAAGACAATAATTGTACCAAGTGTCATATAACAAGGTCCATGGATGAAAGCTGTACATATACTACAGGCAAAAGGAGGGTGCATATAACAATTTGATGCCCCCAAGTGACCAAAAAACTACCCAATAGCTAACTTTCCAGTATAGCTGTGCAGAGACCTAACTAATACACTAAAATATGTATACTTCATTCACCTGGGCTTCAGCACTCAATAAACTCATAACCATCCAAGAAGTCATCCAGGGAAAAAATATTTCCATATTACTAATCAAAGAATAAGTCAAATCATCTGCATGTATGCTACTGCTACATGCATGGGCATGATGCATAATGGCCAATATAATCATGAAGACTCAGACTGCAGAACATCCATCAGCACCAGATAGGACAAAAGGGAATCATCATAAGAGTTTGGCAGAATTTTTAATGCTAAATGTGAATCTGACACAACCCTTCTTTATCTGGATAATCTTATGACTCACATCACTTAACTTATACAAAAATTTCTTTTAACTGCAGTTTATGAAAAAAATAAGCATTATAATTGTGGAAAAGCAATGCTTCAGAATAGCTTACAGGGTCAACAGCTGAGTACCAGTTCCCAGGACAGCACAGAACAAGGATGTGTATGGAGGAAATCTGAATACATCACCATGAATATGCTTCCAGCCAACTTCTTGCATACCATCCTCTTCATCAACAACAGAATACCTGTAATTTCAAGTAATAAATACTACACAGAAAATGCCAACTGCCTGTTTTAGAGCTATATTGCAACACTCACAAGTGAAAGAACTAGATGTATTACTTTGTGATATCATTCTTGAGCTTCTGCAGAAACAGCATGACAAATGTCCCTACTGAAAGCATAATGATGATAACAGAATTAATGATTGAGAACCAATGAAGCTGTACACTCTGTGGATGTAAAGAAGATCTCAAATATTTTCCCATCCGATTCTCAAACCGAGTTGAAGTTGCACTCCAAAAGACCGAGTAAGTGAACTTGACATTGGTTTCAACACCATCAGTGATATCCACGGTATATGTTGGATCACTAAAAGCACTTATTTCTATAACTCGGTTCTCATTGTAAAGAACATCAAATTGGACATGTCTGAAGAGATAATAATTTGGCCAAGTCTCATTAGGAACCAACAGGTTGTCTTCAATTTTACCAATAAACCCCCATAATGGAAGATCATCATATGTCATCTGAAAGTAATAATCATTACTGATAGCATCTTTAAACTCTGCAATGTCGTTACTATTTAGCTTCTTCTCACAAAGAATCTCCAGAGTTTTATTCTCCCTGAAGTTCAATGCATATAGAGAAGTAGCCATGCGATCACCATTCAGAACTTCCATAAGTGTTTCTCTCTTTTTGGTTATTTTATCTGCAAATTGTGAAAATGGACATCCATCATCTCAGGTTTAAAATGGTTACAGATGATTTTCACTCTAGTACTATACCATTAATAAATGGTACGGTTATCTATTAACTACGCACATGAACTCAAAGTACAGAACATCTAATTGAGAGCCGGGTCATAAAAATCATCTCTGGGACAAGAAAACCACCCAAAAGAACACCAATTGGATGATTCTATCCATTTTATTAGTTTAAATTTTGGGATGTCCCAAAATCAGATGAAATAATTCAAAAGGAATCCACTTTCTTGTATATTCAAGATCACTTAAACAGTGATTTTAAGAATGTGGTCCATCCTATGGTTGACCAGTTAATTGGGCTGTCAAAATTGACAACATTTTTATCTTATAGTATTGAAATATTGAATGTATAAAACTCATCTGACCCTTACTCCAATTTTTATCTTATAGTAGCATCCTTCCAGAGAACTTAAAAGGCAAACCTGGTTGGCAGAACGGCAAATCATAATACTGGTATGTCTCACTGCAATAGAACAACAATTACATTAAAATAACATAAAGACCAAAATGAGAATGAAAATTCTCAAGAACCTATCCAAGAACAAAACAAGAAGGTTAACCACCGGCAAGTTCTTAGTAAATATTAGTCCTGATTCTGTGACAAAGTTGTGAAAATGCATTATGAAGAATTTGATATCCCTCCCTGCATGTTCTGAATGATGACACTTGGAAGCCTTGGATGAAGTGAAGAGATATCTAAATATGAATAATTATTTAAACAAAGTAAAGGACATATGAACAAAACAAATAATCTTCAATGCTAATACTAGTAGTTGTGGTAGCAGTAGGCTAGTAGCAATTGTAATAACTTGAAACCTATCGTAGTTGTATTATTTTGAACTTGTGATTATTGTTGTTGGGTCAAACAAGATCTCATGGTTGAAGTAGTAAATAAATATTGGTAATCTAAAAATCATTGTGGGTATCGCAATTATGAGATCACCTGTTGGAGTCCAGCTCATCCAAAAAAATAAATAGTAGTGTAGGCTGTCAATGGGATTTAAACAATGACATAACCAACCAAGCTAGACAAACCATCTAGAAGATGGAATATCTTCCAATAGTTTCAAGGAGACATCTGAGGGTGGGCCTTGGCGCAGTGGTTGGGTTGCTCCATTGCGACTTGGGTGACCAGGGTTCAAATCATGGAAACAGCTAGTGGTTAACCTTCTTGTTTTGTTCTTGGATAGGTTCTTGAAAAATGACTAGGCAACAAGATACTTCATAAGTCAAGGAAAAGGGCAAGGCAGGCACCTTATCATCTGCTGTATATGTTGTTGGAATTTATGTGTAGGGCTGCAAATAAGTCAGATCAGATCCAAATCCGAATCCGATAACAGCCGAATTTGGATACCTCCCTTGATCCTAACAAATTGGGTTGGATCGGAAAAGTTGATCCATTTAGTTAATGGATCGAATTTGGATATACCCTGATCTGATCCATTAGTTATGAAATATTATATATTATATATGCATATTCTATATGTATTTTATATATTATTTCTTATACTATAATATATTATTATATTATATAAATAATATAATATAATGTTTATATTAAATCATAAAATTCCTTTATTACAATTCTAATCGAATCAGATATCCAATAAGATATTTTAATTCGAATTTGAATCATAGTTTTTGAAAATCTAATGGATTCCTACCAGATTCGGATCAGTCAGAATTCTTATCAGATCGGATCGGATATACCCTTTACCGAATCTGATCTGATCCATTTGCAGACCTATTTATGTGTGCTCTATAATACATAAAATAATATAGTGCATATATTAGTATGCTATCCATTACTTATCTTAGATTCTTGCTGCAATACTTCCTTGCATTATTGATTCAATGTGTTTTTACTTTGCTTATTCCCATGGATGCAATCATCTTCCAAGCCTTATCCCAACTATATGGGGTCAGGTACATGATTTGTTTCCATAGATTCATGAATTTAAATATTTTTTTGGTAGAAAATAAAAAATTTCATTAAAAGAAAAAGAAATTACAGAAAAGGTGATCAGAAAAGAAATTACAGAAATATGGGAATCACCTTCGATTAATATTTTTTGTAGGAAACAATAACTTTCATTTACTAGATTAAATAAAGAGTACAAGCAGCTGGTTGGTAAGGCCTCCTGCTGGTCGTAGCAGAGACTTGGGATTGGTTGGGGGATGGGCTACCCCCCATTGTGTAGCATTGTTTTCAAGGTGCCAAGGCAAGGCTAGGCGACAGGGGGACACCTTGTCGCCCAGTCGCCTAGTCGATGGATTTTTTTTATATAGAAAACATATATCCTAGGGCAATTCCCTAGGTACCATAACCATATTTCCTTTTTCATCAGAGAAGTAGTAGTAGTAGTAGTAAAGAAGAAGAAAATGTGTTGATTAGACAAAATTTTAAGTTCTCCCTTACTTATTGGTTCAGGTTTTGAAGTCTTTGAGGGTTCAAAACAGCATTTAGCAAAGTTTGTATTGATTAAACCCTAAATAAATAAGAAAATAATAAAAAGAAATTAGTATATAAACACACAAGATGAATATTTTAGTTTAATAATGTCTATTTTATAATTATATAATTATAATGTCAAAAAATAAAAGAATAAAAAAGTATTTTATAATAGAAAGTACAAAACTGCTTGGCAATTAGGCGAGGTGACCCTCAAAGAGCACCTTGTCGCCTAGGTGTTGCCTTGACAACTATGTTGTGTAGCCCTTCAAAAGAAATAAAAAAGAGTACAATTGTCACCGCCCAAAGAAAGGATGGTAAACCCTCAAAAACAAAGCAGTCTTACAAACAAGCCCAAAACAAGGACTCTCCCTATTGACTCCTTGCTTTGCTAAAGTGAAAGTGCTATTCATTCCATTTGCTGATATTCTAGCATCTAAACTGCATCCCAAAGTCCCTTGCTGAACACATAATTTCTATTAGAGGCTGTTTGAAGGACTACATTCCCAAGCTTGTTGTTTGCAGCCAACCTATTACCAGCTTGGAGTCTCCTTCCACTTCTAGCTGTTGCAGTCCACATTGTTTTGCCAATCTGAGACCTTGGAGTAGGGCCTTCACTTCTTCCCTTAAAGAATCTCCTACACCAATTGGGCCCGAGTAAAGGGCCAGAACTCTTCCTCATCTCAAAACACACCCCAACTCCTGAAGGACCTGATTACCTACAGAGCTTCCATCAAAATTCAATTTCACCCTAAAATGTAGAGGTGGGGACCAGCTTTCTTTCTTAAACTATGGGAGATGAGGAAGAGGAAACAGCTATAGCATTCCAGCCTCTAATTAAGTCAACAAAAGAGAAGTCCTTGAAAAGATCCACAGCTTTCAGCCAATGTATGATCTTGATGGTAATTCCTTCAATAAATTCTTCTTTGTTTTTTCTTGCCCTTGGAAGATCCTGTTATTTCTTCCTTCCCAAACCAACCACAGGACAACTGCTCTTATTGTTCTCTACATCACCCTACCCTTCTTCTTTGGTTGTTGGAAGAAACTAAATTCAAAAAGGTTCACCACACACAAGGGAAGATTCCACTTGCAACCAAAGAGAGAGGAGAACCAATCCCAAATATAAGAAACAAAATGGCAGGCGATGTATAGATGAGTCACTATCTCACCACTCCCTAATGAAAGGACAAAGGCAAGTAGGACTCAATAATGGATTTCCAAGGAGAGAAGTGAGAAGCCCTGGGATCAAGACCAACATTCCATCCATTTGCTGCCATTCTGTGAATACTTACTACCACCATGTGCCACAAACTATCATGCTCCAAGGGGAATATCCATAACCACTTCCCTAACAAGGCTAAGTTTCTTAACATGATATTACCAATGCCTAATCCCCCTTGTTCCCTTTTCCTAGAAACTACTTTCCACTTTACTAGATGGTCCTTTTTTAAGTCTCTTGGCTCCCAAAGAAAATATCTCAAAAGCTTTTCGATCTGATTTTCAACCTCGATAGGTAGTTTGAAGGTGGACAAGAAATACAGCAGTAGGTTGGCCTTAAGGTGATTCTACCCCCTAGTGAGATGTATTTTCTCTCCACCCTGCTAACTTCTTTGTGAATCTTTCCAACAATGGGTAGGTACCAAAAGCTTTCTGACCTAGGATTTCCTTCAAAGGCAAACCTAAATAAACCATAGGCCACACACTTACCTCATAGCCTAAAGATCTAGCCAAAGAAAGCATCTCTTCTTCTTGCCTAGTTACTTCCACTACACAGCTCTCATTCCAGTTGACTTTCAAATTAGAGATCCTCGATTCTCTCAAATTATCCATCACCTTTGGATCCCCTTACAAAAAAGTATGATATCATCTGCAAATTTGAGTGAGTGACAATCACTTTTTTCCTAAAATTTGCTGATTAAGCCAATCATAATCTGGTTAGAATTGTCAACATCTCTGTTGTAGCTGAGTCTCCCACTCCTAAAGGGTCCAAGTAAACTGCAAGAATGGTCCCTTCTACATTTCTGAACACTCCCCCAACACCAGAAGGACCTGGATTGGCTTTGTTGCAGCCGTCCAAAATTAGTGATAATGCCTTATGAAATTAATGAAGAAATGTGCCTTTATAGTAAAATCCATTACTACTAGCTTCTTTTAGAATTTCTAATACAAAATAAAAAGAAACTAAAGATATGTGCATGTCAACATGAACCATACCAATAAATTATAGATTTCATTTCTCAGACAAACACAGCCTAACAAGCACCTAGGTGTCACATCAGCAGCCACTAGGAAACAAAGTGGTTCCCTGTCACCTTATTTTGCCTTGCTGCCTTGTAACTATTTTTCTTCCTGATCATTTCTGGAAAAAAAAAAGCTTTTCATACTGCGTAGAAAGTCTCCCAAGTAGATGATGAAACATGAAGTTTAGAACAATTACATATTGAATGTTGAAAAGCCACCAGGCAAACAATAGTTTTCTACAGAGAAAACAATTGAAAACCAAATTATCAATAACTAGATGGAGGGGAAAAGTCTGATGTTCAAAGAAAGATGGAAAAATAAATTAATAGAAACATCAACCAAAAAACATTGCACCGGGAATCCTATGAGAAAACTGTATAGATGACATTAGGTTTTAGACTTCAAGAATCCATGTTGAAACTGAACATTTTGCAATCATTACTCAGTAACTTGAGTACGAATTGCATGCAAGACACGCACTAATTATGTTATACTTGAGCTGTTTGGCATTTGCTATTTGATCAATCCGTAATATCTTATCTCCAGTGAGCAACTTTACCTGGTTGGGTCCAAAGCATCTTACGTGATTCTGGAGATTTCTTAGTCTAAGTGTGTTTTAGTTTTCTTTGGTAGTTTTAGTTGTTAGTTTGGTTTTGTTTTCTTGTTCCCCCTTTCAGCTGTTTGTCCTTTTTGTTGCGTCTCTTGTTGGATTTTGTTGTTTGTTGGCCTTGCGCCTAATGAAATTTCTTTCCCACCAAAAATAAAAAAGTAAGCAACTTTACGTTCTAAGGTCAAACAACATAGAAGCATGTAGAAAGCAGCATTTAATTTTTATTGAGATTTGACTCCAAATTAAATTCAAATAAAGCCGACTCTAAAAAAGGAGAACAAATTAATGCTTTTCTAAGGCAACATTCACAAAGCCTTCAATATCCTAACAGATATAACCCTAACTACCTAGATACAACGGAATTACGAAAGAACCAAGTAATGTACTTGTGCAATACAATCAAACTGAAACCTAGTCACTGCAGCAACAGAGGTAGATAATCCGCACTAGGCTTGCAAATTCGACGAGAACTGTAATCACGAAATGGAAATAACAAGGATTTCAAAAAGGACGGAAGTACGTACCTGGGATTATTCAAGGGACCAATCTTGTTGACGAACAACGGAACAACATCTCCGACACTGTAGCGCTGATCTTCCGGCGAAGCTCCTGCAATTCGTGCGGAGGTCGCGAGAGCTGCGAAAATCACGAAGAGAGCGAATCGAGTCTCTGAAGTCATGGTCGAGACAGGGAGAGTTGAAGATCTGAAATGGAGGGAAATGAAGTGCTGAAGTTAGACAAAAGAGTAGAAAAACGTAAAAATGTTCGACCACGATAATTAAGAATCTGTATCATTGGAGTATTGGACATTTTTGATGCATCAAGGAGATTTTGGTGGTGATACCCATTTGACGGTATGAGATTTGGCTACCATTTTATGATTAGTGGTTGATTTGTTGGAAGTTTTTTGTATCATGTCTTTGCGGTATCATAGCACTGGAATGTCTGTCCACCGGAATAACAAATTGTATTTTGTCGATTCGATCTGGTACCGATGCAGACATCCGAGAATCCGAGATTACGAAGAGTCCGGATTTCCCAACCATGGGAAACATCCCATCCTCTTACATATTCGGGAGATGTTTGTCTGATTAAGGTCTCTGTCTTTTTATGAAAAATCATACAAAAGGTGAGTGAATGTTTGCTCACATAATTCTACCAGACACTAGCAATTTTGTATAGGTATTTGCCTCAAATGAAACGACAAGAATACAAAACAGGTGAACCCATATTGCATTTCATGAACCGGAATGAGTGTATTTATGCATTCTACAAATTTGTATTTACATTCCTTTCAAAGGGAACTTAATGGTAAGGATGTGAGAATAATTTATACGTAATAGATCGGGAGTGAGACTGGATTTGCTCTTTTTTTTTATAGAAACTGAGAGGGGCTACACAAGACTGGAGATAGCGTATCCCCATAAATGAGACTTATAAATACAAGTTAGATTCTAAGAAAGATCATTAAGATTGAGATTTACTGTACCCTGTAGGGGCAAAAAGGCTTGATTGGCAAGTCGCTTGATTAACTTTTCGATAAACATGATTGTAGACCAAGTTTTCGTTTGCTCAATTCTTCAGATCCAAACACTCTTCAATGATGTTCTGAAGGTTTCAAAGGGTTGATGAGTCGTTTCAGACGAGAAATCACAATCAAAGAATTGCCTTCAATGATAACGGAATGATTTGGGAAATTCATTGTCAAGTTGTGATCCTCCCACGTGGCCCAAACTTCCAAGCAGACTGGATCTACTCTTCACCTATGATGCCTCACACCAACCTCATAGGCACATCCCACCGTGAATCGAAAACATCTCCATTACTTGTGTTTTATTTATGAGAGTGACATTAGGGGAGTGTGCATCAGCGCCCCACAGTCCATCCCAGCCGTGTATTGGGAGATGTTCTCAATGAACTCTGGGATGTGAATGTGGAGCGCGCTCAGTGAGGAGCAAATCCCGATTCCGTGGTAGGAAGGAATCCGAACTCGGTCGGAGCCACAGCCACTTGTAATGGCACCAAGCTAGAGAGTCAGAGTGCCGAGGTAATTCGTGCTTGACACACGTTTTCTTAAAGATGCCTTTTTGAGTCTCCTGATTGGAGATTACAGCTTTCTCCATGTGGCGGCTACCGCATCAAATTCGATCTGGCTGAGCCACGGCTTTATTCCAGAAACTTGACGAAAAACCCGAACATTTGGGAGGAGAGAAGAGGAACATGGCTTCTTTCCTCGCGGCCGCGGCGGAGAAGGTCGGTCCGGCTCTACGACGGCAAGCGCTTACGCTAACAGATTCAGCAGCTGCTAGAATACGCCACCTGCTAGAAAAGCGGCAGCGCCAGTTCCTCAGGCTTGGTGTCAAGGCTCGAGGTTGCAACGGCTTGTCCTACACTCTCAATTACGCCGGTTCGTTCGAACCTCTTCTCCCTTAGTTCGATCTATCTGTGTTAATTCAATCTTGGGTATTCCATATTTCAATGAAATATTGATTTTCCATATGGTTGCTGTCAATTTAATGGAAAAAAAATGTTTGAATTCCCATCCAAGAAATTTGATTACCGTCATTTGATTCTCTTAGGCTGAGTGGCTGACCTAATTCAACATATTCCAACCCTCAACCAGATAAGAACATACAATTCTACCGCGTCCTACCTTTGATAACAAAACAAAGAGTTGACATTGTATGGTTGATTTGATCTCGCATCATACCTTTTCTATCTCCAAACTTGTTGAGAAGAAGATTAGAACTAATGGATGCTATTTGTCCAGTCATAACATGGCTAATTCACTATTGCTAATGAATGATTTCATATGAGGTTTAACCTTTGAACTGTACTTGATGGTCTTTTCCAACATATGAGCAATAGCAGGAGGCTTAATAATCCACTAGGCCCATTTGCTTTTTGGTAAGTTACTTACCTAGGTAAAGGAAGTTAGTTACATTCACCCATGTTCTTTTATTTTTCATGTAAATAAGGCAATGACCATTTTAACCATAAAAAATCCATTATTAAAAGGGGCATTTTTGTCCCATTCAAGTATTGGCAACTTTCCCCTAGGTGGGAAAGCTATTTACCCACCTAGGAGTTGGGTATCCCAAGAGAATAAACTTTCCCTGATCCCCACATAAATCTGAAAAAAGAATACTGGATTCTTGTTTCATGGGAGCCAAAATCCCATTGACCAACTTTCCCCCCTCTCAAAATCCAAAAAAAAGAACGCCCCCCTGATATAATCTGCAAATTCATGCAACCCAAAGATTCTCCTTCTTGCTTGCAATCAACCGGAAGTATTCTTTTTACGAGATATGCTAAGCACCTCCTTTTGAAAATAGGCTACTCATAGGCTCCTAGCTACCTATCCCCAATATCATACGTTTAACTTACAATATAACCTTCATGGGGACGGCTCCCCAATACATTTCTTTTCTATTCACCACTTACCTAGCTAATATTATACTGTTCGCTTATCTTTGGGTCCATATGAATATTGTCCGCGATTCCCTGGCTAACTGTAGTTTCTCTCACTGTCTGTCTGTATCTCCAAGAACCACAGATTTTATTTGAGCCAGCCCACAACTTCACTTGAGTGCCTTTCCACCATAAACAAGACTATTTTGCTAATCACAACCCCTGCAATATGATCAACAGTTCATCTCTCATAGAGTTCTAAGACCAATGGGCCCTGAAAAATAGCTATTGTGTTTCCTTGGTTTTCTGAATGTTCCTTAGTTCCTCTTATACCTGATTGGCCTGGACTGCCTAAATTATAGCCATCTAAGTTTAACTTGATGAAATAAAGTGCTGATGGCAGCCACATGGAAAGATATATGTACTTGCAGAAGATCTACCACTCTGTCAGCCTTGATTATCAAGGAGAAAGGGGGAGAGTATCTCATGGCTTCTCTGGTTTGGACTTTGTCTTTGAACATTCTGGTGTTCCTTTCCTCCCAAACTGTCCATAAAAGGGCAGTCCTTATGCACCTCTACAAAACCTCCCCCTTCCTTTTCATAGGTGAGCATGGTTCATAATATTGATGATATTTGGTGAAATTTCCCTAAAATATCTCCATTTTTCTAGGTAGCAATACAAAACTTTCCACGAATCTTTATTTCCCAAATATCTCTGATATTTTCCAATATGTTGGTGATATTTCAGATTTCATTGATAGGCTATATATTTAAGGTTTAAAATTTTAGAATATTATTAATTTCATTATTTCATTAAAATCATCATAATTTTTTAAAAAACATTTTCCTAAAAGAACCAATTGGAAATTGGTGATTGGATAATAGGCTTACTATTTTGATATGATTCACTTAGTCACTATAATTCAAGAAAAAAGAAAGAAAGAAAGAAAGAAAGAAAATGTATATAGCTACAAAAGAGTATTCTTAAACTAATCAAAACATATAACAATAAAAAAAAAAAAAAGAAGAAGTGAAAGTCGAAATGGCAAGTAATTGACATATTTCATAAGGAGAAGATGGCTAAAAGACTGAAAGGGAGATAAAGAGAAAAGATGCCCATTAAAGTCTCTTAATTTTTTCCTATTTGCTTCATACAATTCTTTGGTATAGTTTTTTGAGTCTTAATGTGCAATTATATTTCTTCTAATGGTTCCTGAAAGGTCTATCAACTAATTCCATGTTTCTAGAAAACTTTCCTGATATTTTAGATTTTCCAAATATCTTAGCGAATTTAGTAAAATATGTAGGGAAAATCTCCATATCTACATGGTGAAATATCCACTAATATCAAAGTTGCGAACCATAGGGGTAAGAAAGAGTCAAAAAAAGACTAGTTACATCCCCCAGAGAGGTCCACCTGCACCCAAATGTCAAGCAGGTCAATTTCATGTTCCAACAATATTCATTTTTTCAACCTGCATGACCCCCATTCACATAGAGGCAAACAACAATGATTATAGAAGTTCCTTTGATAGTTCTGGATCATCCCATAAAAACCAAGCCATGATAAACTCAATTAGGGATGCAAACGGATCAGATCAGATTTGAATCCGATCTGACGTTGTTCACTTCGGATCCGATTGGATCTAATATGACTCAATTTGAATTCAAATCCTGTTGGTAAGTCGGATCTTCAGATCTGATCCGATTCGACTTATTTTCTTTAAAAATTAATAAAATTATTAAAAGAAAAATAAAATATACTAATTTAAATACAGTAAAACAAAAAAATACAAGTATTTTTTAATTATTATCATCATATATATACATGTTTTTTATAAAAAGTGAATAATATAACAAATTTATAAATAAATAACTAACATATATATGTATTATATATATTTATATTTATAAGTATATAATATATATCGGATCGGATAGGGGCGATCCAAATCCGATCCAATGTCTAATCGAATCCTATTATCTGATCTGAAGATCCGAACAGGGGTGAACCGAATTCGACCAAATAGGATTAGATCTTGGATTGGATCATGATCCGATCCATTTGCACCCCTAAACTCAATTTCCTTTATAACTGAACTCGGAAGGCTGAAACAAGTCAAACAACCTGGTCAATACACATATGAAACTTGGAGCACCAATCTGATAAGGGTGAGCTCGCTGGCATATGAGAGACTTTTAGCTTTCCAGTCGGATGGCTTCCTCATTAGATCCAATATTGGAGCACAATCAGAGCACTATAGCCTAGGCCCTAGAGGCTTGGAGGGGGTACTTGAAAATACTTGATAGGTAACTTCCTCTCTTAAAACCTCATTACTTCACAAAAGGAAGATATACCAAGTTTCAACACTTACAAATATGGATTTATTAGTAGATAACCCTGAATTATTAGAGAATTTATTCAATGTTGAGGCATAAGAAGCAAACGAATATTTATCAGCTTTCAAGAAGATCTTCAAATCATTGGTAAGAGCAATGTTCAGAGAACCGGATCGAGCATTAGAACCGGAGAAGGGAGAGGTTCACGGGTCAGAGGTTCGACCGGGGTCAAATTGAAGGTCAAACCGTGATGATGTGGCGCATACATATATATATACTATGGGTCATATAAATAATATATATAATATGTTTTACAACTTTTAATATACTTAAATATGGTGGATGGATGGCAAGCTTCTTAATTTTTAAAACAAATGACTAGGGTTCAAGCCTTTTAATTTACATTTTCTTTAAAATATGTGCATAATAATGTAATATGTACAATAAAGAGTCATTAATTAGTATAAATAAAGAGGTGGATTAGTGGTAATTAAGTAATCTATGAAAATAAGAGGTCAATCTTGTTAACAACATTTTAAAATTTCATTTATGTATGGACCCGGGTGGTTTCATGAAACCAGTTCACTGGTTTTCCGGTTAAACCTGTTAGGGCCTCGGGTCATGGTTCAACCGGCCGGTCTGGTCCAGTCCGGTTTCCTAAACACTGGGTAAGAGTTTCTTGGGTCAGTTTTAGTGATTTGCACTTAGGAATTGGCTGTGAAGTCCCCACCTGAACCACCTTATCAATTATAGCAGTAAGCCAGAAATGGCCTGGATATACTGAAGAAGTAGGGTGACTACCACAAAAAAAAAAAGTAGGAATGATAAAAAAAAAGTAGGGCAACATTCAGTCATCCTCTAGTGCTTCAAAAAATCCTGCTGGACTTCAATTGTGAAGAAAAAAACCTTGGAGAAGAGATACATTCATATCCATTTGATGAACTTAAAAGGAGAAAACGGCCTACATAATACCTCAGCAAGCTCCCATGGTCCTATCTAAATGTGTCATAAACCTTGTGGATGTCAAGTTCAAAATATCCACAGAGAATCATTTGCTCTTTCAAGCCTCAATCACCTCACGGTGAACTAAATATCATCAGTCTCACTGATGCTTTTACCATAGGCACATATGCTGTGATTAAACTAACAGTTTTTCCCACTGCATTTTTCAAGCTATTAGCTATAGCTTTTGTGATGAATCTAATTACCAGATTGCTAAGTGCTATTAACCTGTAGTCATCATTCACCAAAGGATTGGTGGCCATCCTTCCTTGGGATTAGCACAATAAATTTAGAATTGACTTCAGTAAGTAACCTTAAGTATGGAGACTTCTAATGGCATGAACTGTATCTTCTTGTACATTGCCCTATTCAACTTTAAAAGAAGTGCATGCTAAATCTGTCAGGCCATGGAACCTTCTAGGTTTGTATTGAAAAATAGCATTGGTGATCTCTCATCTGAGATAACAGACCTAAAAAAGCTATTATTCTTCTAAAGAAAGAAAGCTATTATTATCTTAATATATTTGCTTTGCAAAATCAATTTTTGTGTACCTGGGCTTCTACGTTTTGATCTCGTTTAGTATCAGGGGCATGAAGATGCCAAAAATGATGAACATCCAGCCTTTTAATTCTACTTGGATCTCTTGTTAAGGAACCATCACCTTCAACCCATCACATTGATTCTGTTGAAGTTGTGTCAGGTGTGCAATGGTATATGTGAGAAAGAACTTGAATCTCCTAACAGAAGCCAAGCCATTGAACTTAGACTAGTCTTGAGAACTAGATTCTTCAAGTAAGACCCTTGAATATATAACTTTAGCTTCCTGAGCACTTCCGTCAAGTTCCTTATTTTGCCCATCCGCTTTTAAGTATTTTGTTAATTCACCATTGTTTTTGCATTACCGCTGCCTGCCTCAGCTCGAAGCCTCAAACCTTTATATCCCTGGATTTTTGAATAATTCCAAGAAAGCCTTCATGATCTTCCCATAAGAACCTCCAAAAACTTTCAACTGAATCCTTCTCTTCCTATTGAAATACCTTTATTGAAAATTGAAAAATATGGATTCAGAATCAGTAAATGATGATAACAAATCAGGGCTAACCATAACTTTATTGAGTTTAGCCACTATTCTAGCCAAACTCAATTGTTTATTACTCCATGTCAAAATTTAGGTGTTGAATTCCTCCACTGTCATGATGCAATCAATCTAATTCACAGGATCCTCTTTCCTTTTCATGATGGCACCTAACAATCTTCACCTATGAAAATTTAAGGTTCTGTAGAAGCGTTGATAACAGAAGATACCGCATCTTTAGTTCAAAGATATTGTGTTTCATTTGCATCATTGGAAGTGTAAATGGCATGCTCGGAAATTCATATTAGAATTTAATCATGCTAAAGAACAACATATAGCTTGAGTACTACTTTTTGTTAGGCAATGGTTTAACGGCTAGTAGTAAGAATGATAAAGGTATGACCCCAGGTCTGGGGTTTGACTCCCTTGAGAGAATAGGAAGTAAGCTAGCTGGCATCCTTGCTTGAGCACTACTTAAAGTGATGATGATGTTAAGCTGCCTATTAGAAGAGACCTTAGTGTAAAGTTAAAAAAAGTTTTTTTTGTTGGGTTTGGCTGGCTATGTCAGGCTATCTATTTTCTACATTTTTGTATCTCTCTTTCTCAAGAATAAAATCTATTGATCTTATTCATAAAACAAAAAGACTTAAAAGCCCTATACATGTTACACATTATGAATATACTAAAATTTAAACTAATAAAAAATCAACTTAAAAAGCAAAAGAAATTTTGATCTTTGACTCAACCCTGTAAAGATATCCCTATTTCAACTACTTTATGAGAAACGGTTTATTGTAGATTTTTTTTGATGTCCACTGCCTTTTTGCAGATGAGAAGGGCAAGTTTGATGAATTGGTTGAGGACAAGGGTGTCAAGATTCTAGTTGATCCAAAGGCACTGATGCATGTAATAGGAACTAAAATGGATTTTGTAGATGACAACCTCAGGTAGACACAATAACAGCTGGCACCTAAGTATTTGTTCTTGCATATAAATATACTTTAAAACTTGCATTGTTTGCTCATGTAATAACAGATGACAACCTCAGGTAGGCACAAGTAGGAAGCTACTTGATGCATCTTGCAACTTTTGAATCTTGTCATTGATATGGATTATGACCTTGATCCGTTGCATACCCAGGGATGACTAATAGCCAGAGGGTCTGGGGAAGCTTTTTTTGGGTTGTCTATACTTTGTTTCCTTACTCTTGTACTCAATAATGCTATTTCCTGAATTACTGCATAGTCTGCATTCATAATTCTCTTTTTTGTATTGATTTCTATTCCAGGTCTGAATTTATATTTATTAATCCAAACTCGAAAGGACAATGCGGCTGTGGTGAGTCCTTTATGACCACAAGCAGTGCTGGAGCTACAAAGGCCAGTGGTAGTTAAGACTTAAGAATCATATGATCACTGGTGAAACTGAAAGAATAAGATTCCAATAGTACCATCTCCACACGTCAATCTGAATGCTGACAGTATCCTGCCAAAACATCATTTCTAAGAATAATGAATTTGAGTGAATTGTCATGCTTGTTGCTGCAAACATTGGGTTTAGAGCCACGTGTTTATTTATTTATTTATCTATTTTTTACTATCATCAAGGAATGTACTTTATCATATTCATGCTGAGCTTCTGTAAGACGCAATGAACTGTTCAATAGTAGAAATGGGAGGATGGGAGATATCTTTCTTACGAATTTTGCTAGGTTCTTAATATGCCATTGCCTATCGGTTTATTGTCAACTAAACTAGCATCCATTTTTTTTTTGAACTGTTATACATACTTTTCTACACACACTCACACACACACATACATATATACATACATAAAAGCCATCTAATTCATGTCGTCACACCATACTCAACATTTGCAGTGCTGTGTGAGGATGAAATCCGATCTCATTCTCAGAATGCCTATGAGTCATGTTCACGTAGCCCCTATCTTACATGGTCTCTTCTTCATTAGGCCTGGTTCATTGATGTGGCCCAAGATAGAGCAGAATGGTAGAACAAAATTATTCTTTCCTCCTCTTTTTCTTCATCTCTGTCCTATTTTTGGCTGTTCCTTGTTTTTGATTCACCAGTAGCATAGCAATAGATTTACCTCCAGGTCTTGGACAAGCTGTGAGCTTTTGTTGATTGCGGAAGCAATTACCCCCCTCCCCCTCCCCCGGTTGTGTAGCCCCTTTGGAGCCAAAAAAAAAAAAAGAAGATGGAGGAAGCAATGGTTATACCTCCATGGGTTGCACAAGTTATGTCAGTATTCATGCAAGCGCCAATGAACTCGTGGAGTCGATTGTGGCTGAGTATTTGCAGTTCAAATTATTAAAGGGAAAAAAGGAAATATTTGAAAAATCAGTAAATATTTAAATATTTATTAAACGGTTGACAGACATTAGCAATGAAATATTTATTTTGCTTTTCAAAATAAAAAAGAATTTTTTACTAAAATTCTATAACAAGTGGCGGTGGTATTTGAAAAATATGTAAATATAGCAGTTATTAAGACTTTATTTGTTTACCGGTATTTTGTGGGCGTACGCGGTAGAACCAAATAATTGACCAACTTACCCAAGTTCTTGCATCACTATTATGGGGTCCATGGAAAATGAATTTTTTTCCAAGAATGGGTAAATTGCTTACCCAAGTTCCTGCATCACACATTATCTGAGTAAGTGATAGTGCATAAGAACAATTTCTTTTAGGCCCCATTCACTTTTTGGTAATTTACTGACCCGGGTAAATGCATTTATTTAGGTAAGTTTTTCCTCGGAAACATTTACCCGGATAAGCGCATTTATCCATGTTCTTTTATTTCTCATGTAAATAAAGCAATGACCATTTTAGCCATGAAAATCCATTATTAAAAATGGCATTTTTGTCTCATTCAAGTATTGGTAACTTTCACTTAGGTGGGAAAGTTATTTATCCACCTAGAAGGGTAAGTGATACCTAGGAAATAAACTTTCCCTACTCTCCACATAAATTTGAAAAAAGAACATGGAACTTTTTGTCAATGGGGACCAAAATCCCATTGACCAACTTACTCCCCTCTCAAAATCCAAAAAAAAAGAACGCCCCCTTAAAGTTACCTCAGCAATTTTTTCCTCGGAAACCATTTGCCTCGAAAAACACATTACCCAGGTATCAAAAAACAAACGAGACCTAAATTTAAAATCGCATGTTGGGTTGGAAGTTAGAACCAGCTATGACTAGGATAGGTTTTGTAGTTCTTACTACCAACATGGTTTGCTGATGTAAACATTGCATGACATAGTAATTATATATGGTCACATGTGACCAACACTTGAATGACTAATTTCATTTTCAAAACCGGACCGGATTGGAAAAACCGAGAACTGATTAACGACTAATTTCGTTTTTCCCCAAAACTGGATTTTTGCCAAAAACGTTGATTTGGTCAACAAACCACTGACTCGGGCAGTTGAACCATTCAAACCATTTGAATTGTTTGGACTGTTCAACAATTTTGACCTTTTTTTATTTTTTTATTTTTTGTCAAAATGGGTTGATCGGTTCAAATGGTCAGATTGTTCGACCCGAGAACCGGACCCCTGACCAGTTCGTTGTTCAGGTCGATTTTAAAAACTTTGCCCTAGTATGCATTTAATTATGTTCTCTTGTATTCTAATATATTTTTGGGATAACTAACTACACTCCCCCCCTCAGAATTCTGAACTCCAAAATTCAAAATTTTAACTCGCCCGTGCATTGGCATCAATTCCGAGCTAGCACGTACCCCAACTGTATAATGAAATTTGTTGGGGTGGACTAAACAGTAAAAATCCCCTATATATATATTTTTTTTCATTTTTATTCTTTTATTTTTTTTTTTTTTTTGTTTTTAGTGCATGTATTAATGGGTATTTTTGTCTTATTAAATTTTAGCATCTTTTTCTCTAGGCGGAAGAGTAATTTATCCACATAAGAGAATGGTAAGGCTTTCCTGAATAAGTTGCCAAAAATGAGTCCTAATTGGCTCCCCACAGAATGCATCTCACAAATGCCCCACAACACATTTAAGTGTGTATTGGAAACATCCCCGTAGATGTTCTCAATATATGGTTGGGATGTATTGTGGGGCATGTGTGAGGTGTATTCTGTGGGCAGCCAATTGATCACCCAAAAACCTATCAAGAGAGTTATTTTACCCAGGTCTTACATTTACCAATAAGAGAATATGGGAGAATTGGTCAACTTTTTCATTGATCAACTTTCCCTGAAACCTTACAAAGGCACCAAGAGAGCCTGAAAACTAAATAATAATACACACGGGTTGCACAATCAATACTCATATATCGTAGTTAAAAAATGAACAACAAATAGAACAGGGCAACGTGCTCTTTTGCTTTGTTTGGTTAAAAAATCATTATCATTTTCAAAAAAAAAAATCATCTCACTCTTTGGAAACCACAAACCAAACATCACTTATATGTTGTTTGAGAACTTTCTACTGTTGCTAGTGACATATGACCCGATAAGATCTCTCTCTATTTCTTCTCCTTATTCTGTATGGGTCGTGGTCTGTGGACTAGAATCCGTTGCACTTTGAAAACTCTCTAGATTACAGATCCCATGTTCCCTCGTCTTTGGGTTGAGTTTAGGTTGAGCCAAACCTAAATTGAAATCCTGAGTTGCTTACATTTTAATTCAAAATCTTGCAAAATTTTTGAATAAAACTGTACAAAATACGAGTAGAAAAGTCTAAAACAAATACCTTACACTACATAACAAGGTTTTTCAAACTGGACCAGACAGGGGACCATTCTAGGGATTGGTTCCTGGGTTGAGCGGTCCGACAGTTTGGTTTGAATGGATGGCCCACTCTGACTTAAAAAATAAAAAAGGCTAAAACCGTTATTCAGTTCAATGGTTCAATCACCTGAGTTAGCGATTTGCTGATCAAATCAAAGGTTTTTAGTTAAAAAACGGTTTTGGGGTGAAATGGAAGTGACCAATTCTCGGATTTTCTAGTCCAACCATCCACTCCGGTTCAGTTTTGAAAACCATGCTACATAAAAGTTATTGAAAAATCATTGATGTCTTTGATCATTGCTTAATGTACAAATTTCTTCAAAATTAATATACACATTAAAAAATGAAACTTTAACTTAAAACATTAATGCCACTCAGCGGTTCAACCACCTAAGTGGCATGGTCCTACTCTAACTTAAAACATCATGGTGTTTCCTATAATTTAAATTAGAAAGTTCATATGCTTTATTAGCAAATTAAACCTAATTTAATTTCTTAAATACCAAAAAAATCTAAAAATAAAGGCTTTGAAGAGGTGACATTGGTCTGGGTCGTATTCTTCTAGATAAAATGCTTATTTAATTACAGATTAATCAAATGAAATGTGCAGTCCAAATGTTTTAAGGCTTACCCTACATCGAAGGCTTTGATTTCGTGGTTTTATTCTAGTGCCAAAATTACATTGGAAAAAGTGGTTTATTTCTAAAAGACCTAAAAGGAATTGTTGAAATCTCATCTAAAGTTTGGTAATGGCAATCACCTCCCTTGAAATTTTTGATACAATTGCAAGTAAATCCCCTTTACTAGAATCCTTTAACAAGAGGCATGTGAAAGTGTCCAAAATAGCTGTATAATTATTATTGAGGCTAGTTTCTAGAGAAAAAATAATACAAATTGTGTGTACGACAAAAAAAAAGAGTTTAAAGTTGCAGCTTTATTTTTGAGCGATTGATAGGAAGGGCAAATTTGGAAAATAAGTCAATTTTAGATAAATGATTAGAAAGGTTTGGGGTAGTGATTGATATGAATGCTTAGTTTGGAAAAAGTACAAATACAAATATGTACAACGCAAATACATGTGAAATAGTAAAAAATACAAGGTTTTGAAAATACATGTAAAATAGAACAAAATACAAGGTTCTGCACTCTACATATTTATATTTGTACTCCTTCCAAAATGAGCCAAAGAGAAATTTTGGAAAATATGTTGGTGAAAGGCAATTGCTTAGGTATTTTTAAACATTTTTGTGCCTCTTGTTAAAGGATTTTAATTGATGGGGTCTACTTGCAACTATGTTAGATAGTCCAGGGGAGGTGATTGTAATTACCAAATTTTAGGGAGGTTTTAACAACAGCCAAAAACTTCAGGAGAGGTTTTAGCAATTTACCCATAGTTAATTGTCTTTTAACCGAAAAACATGAGGCTTTATAATAAAGCTTCTTTTATGACCATTAAGAGGCTAGAAGGTTGAAGTATTTTCATTGAGTTGTTCCGGAGTGCTCGTTTGGGAGGTTGAAGCACAATAACCTTTTGGCCTATGAGGTGAGCCCTACAAAGATAGATTGAAAAGTTTGAAGAACTCAAATCGGCAGTTAGAGTCTCTATTTGGGAAGGCTTCTATGATGGATGAGCTACATTGATTGAATTGTGTTGCTTCCAAATCTGGAGCCGAGGGCAATTTGGTAACTTCCGAGATCAAGAGGATGAGAGCCCCACCTGTTAAGAGTAAAAAAAGACAATCAAAGGTCCCAATAATTTTTCGAAGGGTGAGGACTCTGACGGTTAAACTAATCGAGGGTGGTTGGAAAAGCCGAGATTACAACGAGAGAGAAAAGTGTAGAGCTCAAGTGTGTGTCGTGTACCTTTGGCTTTGAGACCCTATTTATAAGCGGAGTCACCCGGGAGGCTAGTAATGGGCGAGTATTGATGGTTCTGTGATTCCTGGTCATAAATGTGGTGGTTACTGGGGCAAGATCTCAGGTGGTTGACTGTTAACTCGTCATTAATGCAGGGGAGAGATTCTAATCGATACTATAACACTTGCAGTAATGGTGATCGTGATAATGACACAACGAAGTTATGATAATTCCCTTGACCGAGGTCGAGGCGATGAGACTAACCTTGGACGATGTCATGTGTTATCATTTGAGAGAGTGGCCAATTATACCCACATCTCTTGTCCCCCACTCCCAAGGCCGAAGCTATGGCTGAGGGCTTGTTAGTCATATAGGCCTCGACTTCGGCCGGTGGGAGTATAAGGAAGTTCTATAATTGGCTAAGTTTCTTCAATCATCAACCAAGAGTGTAGCTTGGTGCATTTGTTTGTCCCTTTTTGGCAACAGTTGGAATTCACATTCATTTGCTTCATCTTTTGGCAGTAGTTGTTGGTCACCACGTCTTTTGGCAACAAAATGGCTTAGACCGGTTTAAGGTGCTGGTATGGAGTGGGCTAACAATGCTGATCTAGCATCGTTTCATATTTCAAGGTAGAAGCCATATGTCGGTCATCGGTGCAGGTGGTTGAAGCAATGCACTGGTGACCATTTAATGAAGGAGATCCTAGTTGTTCATTTTTCTTTAAATGGAGGAGAAAATGTCAAAGGAGGTCTATCGTTTTGTGATTATGATGCTAGTTGGAGTTTCCAGAGACCTTAATTAGTGCTTCCTTTCATCCATTCTTTGAGTCACTACTCGTCTTTTTTTCTTCTTTATTCTGTAAGTTTCCATCCCCTACCATGTCGTCTTCGGATTCTAAGCGTGAGGCATATGACATCCCTCCCTCATTGGAGTACACGTAGTAGTAATAGTGATGGTGGTGGTGGTGGCGGTGGTGGTTTTTCCAATAAGATGAACATTGATTCCCGAAGGTCCTAGTAGTAGTGGTAGTTATTCCAATAACATGAGCAATGATTCCTGAGGGTCCTCTCAGTTTCTCGTGGTGGAAGTTCTACAAAGGAGGGTAACTACTTATGGGGCCAAGCATGACCAAAGGAGTGAGAACTCCTTAGATGAGAGTGTTGGGGAAGATGGGGTCACTGTAACTTAGGAGGAAAATGAAGAGTCTCCAAAGAAACATTCTGTGAGACTGTAGTAGACCGGACTAAGAGAGAGAGATAGTGAATTTTAAAATTGTATGTTTTGGAGTCTGATTCATGCTCCTTAAATAATTTGTGAAGAAGTATGAGGAAAAGGTAGGTGTTGGTTTAGAGAAGGCACCTTGAACAGTCACAATTTCAACCATTGTGACTGTCTAAAAAGTTGTTAACAGTTGGTGACTGTTAACTTTGAATTGTGCCTCTTGATCACATCGTGACCGTTGATCTCATCAACGGTCATCAACAAACCAAAACCAAAGCCGCCCATCGCGAGCCACGCGGGTGCGTGCGAAGTGCGAGCAAAGTGCACCTCTAAAGTGCCTCATTGCGCCACACACACGCACGCACACACGTCAGCGCGCGTTGCGCAATATCGAATCCCCATACTCTCCTCTACTAATTCTAAGGAGTTTAAATCAGCTCCTATTGAAATACTGAAAACAAACATTGTAATTATCTAATGTGGGACAAGTTCAAAACTGTTTTTTTTTTTTTTTTTGTAAGAGAAAAACTGATTTTTCAACCAAGTGTGCATGTGCAATTTCTCATGTAATTGACCAATCAAACCCATTGGATTTAATCTCTTATGAGATTAAAATCCAACAATCCCCCACATTGATTGATCAATTACATAGTTCTCTCTCAATCCAAACTACTATGACACAGTTATGCATACAAAAGGTGTTTATCAACTTAAACCTCTTGTTAGTATAGTTATCTCAGAGCCTTGTCAAAATTATTGGTGGTGAGACCTTAAACCAACTACTCTCAAGATAGACCGAAGACACCTATACACATAAAAATATTCAATCTCTGCAAGAGTTTCAAATTTTAATCAGCACTGTTATAGCCATGTGCTTCTTTCCTGGTTTCATGAACAATCCCGAGAGCAAACCCAAACCCTCATGAGAAGCGGCACCACTTCTATGTTCACATAAGTGAAGTTTCACTATGTGCTCCATTATTTGACACATTTCAGAACTTCATTAAGAGTTTATCTCAACCTCTCATCATAACGGATAGCACTGTTTATGTTGTGATGGGAAATTTCTCAATGTCAGTGCTAACAGTCACGTTGTTGTAACTTGTTACCCATTAAACCCAATACTGATGGCTTTTCAGTTTAGGTTGAGTTACCATTACAGGTGACTAAGTAAAGGGTTTTAATCCCATCTCTTTGGTTGTCATTCTTACCAATTCTCTGGCTAAACCCTTGGTAAGAGGATCAACCAAGTTTTTACTTGACCTCACATAGGTTATAGTGATGACTCCATCTTGAATCAGTTGCCTAACAAATTCATGTCTCAGACTTATATGTCTGGACTTACCATTATAGGTGCCACTGTCAGCCCTTGACAGAGTTGTCTCACTATCATAGTAAATGGAAATTGGAGGCATAGGACTAGGCCAAAGTTTTATATCCAATAATAAATTCCTAATCCATTCAGCCTCTTTTCCAGCAGCCGCTAAGGCTATGAATTCGGATTCCATGGTCGAGTGAGATATACAAGTTTGTCTCTTGGATGCCCAAGAGATCGCACCCCCACCAAGGACAAAAATCCATCCAGATGTGAACATGTTATCTCCATTACCAGTAATCCAACTTGCATTAGTGTACCCTTCTAGTACAGTTGGATAATCACAATAAAATAAGCCAAGTTCCAAGGTTCTCTTGAGATACCCAAGAACTCTCCTAATTGCCTTCCAGTGCTCTGCACCGGGGTTACTTGTAAACCGACTGAGACTACTTACTGCAAATGCAATATCAGGTCTAGTACAAAGCATAGCATACATCAAGCTCCCTATTGCACTAGCATACTCAAGTTGTGCAATTGTTCTATTAGTATTTTCTACTAGTTTTATACTAGAATCATATGGCGTGATATATTCTTTAAACTCTAAATGCTTAAATTTCTCAAGTACTTTCTCAATATAATGTGATTGGCTTAGTGCATAGCCCCTACTATGCTTTTTAACTTTTATTCCCAAGATGATATCTACTTCTCCTAAATCTTTCATCTTGAAAATAGAAGATAAGTAGTTTATAGTTTCATTTATGCCAACCATATTTGTACCCACAATAAGCATATCAGAGAGTACAAGGTCCACAAGGCCGGAGTCGAGGGACGAGGTTACCGATGATGCCTCAGTAACGTGCTTAACAAATGAGGGGGCAGAAGGGGAGGCCGAGGGCATGAGTCCCAAGCATCCTTTATGTTTTGATTTGGATAGTATTCTCGGCTGAGAGGACATAGTGAAGCTCACCAAGAGGTACTTCATACTCGAGGACTATAGGGATAGAGTTCCGAAAGTTGGTGATAGGTCGTGGTTGTGTAAGGAGGGTGAGGTTTTCATCCATGAGCATTACCTCCAATTTGGGCTTCCTTCTCCACTGCACCCCCTCATCTCAACCCTGTTGAACCACTATATGCTTTCCCTTAGCTAACTTGCTCCTAACTCTGTGAGGACTATAGTCACTGTCCTCGTTGTAGCCCATGACCGAGGTGTCCCAATGACAATGAACCTCTTTAGGAACTTGTTCATTTTGAAGAAGCATCCTAAGGGCACAAGATTATATAATTTTCAAGGCCGACAGGATTAAATGGTAGATAACCCATCTTCCATCCACAATTGGAAGAAAAAATTCTTCTTCATAAGATGTCCCGAGGGTTTGGTCCTTCAGGTTCATGTGGGGGGATTCCGATGCATTGGATGAGAGGATCTCTCCTCCTTGTAGGGAGGAGGAATGAATGTTGTTGGGCCAGCTTCGGTTGGGCGAAAAGATCCATAATGGGCCTTTAATGAAGGAGGAGGTCTTGGTAAAGGCCAGCCTTAGTCTAGCCCCCTTCGATAGGGACAACTTGATTTATTTGTTTTCATTCATGTTTCAGACTTCTGCTCTTACTGATCCGACGTCTTTTCCTTGTGAAGAAATGGATAAGAATCAAAAGGCAATGTTGCTATCTCAAGCAACTAAGAAGGCGAATGCCACTGAGAAGGGGATTGCAACTGACAAATGCAGGAGGTCTGAATAGGAGGCTGTAGTGAAGGCAAGGGCTGAGGCCAAGGATGCTCAAAGGCAGATGGCAACGCAGAAGAGGCCAGTCAAAGGAGGGAAGGATGATAGGTCCACTAAGAAGGTGGTGGTAAGGGATTGCCATGCTAAGGGCACATCTGCCCCCTTCGGTCGTCAAATTGTTTTGCATTCTCCCCATAGTGGTTCTCCTTAGGATAACGAGCTGCTAGCCCATCGGATCACCTACCACCCTAGCTGGAGTGTAAAGGAGGGTGATACCTTGTCAAAGAAGGGTGTCTAACGTTAGCTAATAATGGGGACTGATTTACCTGGGGATCAGCAGACATGGATCCATCAACCTATTCAAGCCATCTAGGAGGTGCCTCTGGACAAGGTAGTCGAGGTAAGTTTCATATTCCTTAGTTCATTTTATCTCGTTACACATGGTCTCTGAGTCTCACTCGTTTTCATCAAAGATGGCTAAAGTCTTTGTGGACCTAAGTGACAAGACAAAGGGTGCATGGTCTTCTGGACAAAGTGTACTTTTCACCGCATTGTGGTCATTGGTCAATGCAAAGTTCGACCGAGTTATGCATGGCATCTGGTCATGGAGAATCTTCCTAAAGAGCATAGAATTTAACAAATTTTATTTGGTTACTATTTCTTAATGACTTGATCATGGAGAATCTTTTTGTGGAAGTTGGGGTGCCCGAGGTGCATCGTGAAACACCCTTAGCACTAGTTTACAGATTTGTAAATTTTTCCAATCCTCATGTAACCTTAAACAATGTAGTACATGGTGAGGAAGGGGTCAAACCCATAGGGAAACAAGAATAAAAATTATTATTTTCGTTCTGGACAAATAAAAGGAAAATAGATTTGGGATTTGCAGAAAATAAGAACATAAAATTTATTAATGCTAAAATTAAATGTTCTGAATTAAACAAGGCAATAGTTAAAATTCAGAAATTAAAGAACACTGAAATCAATAAATAAATAAATAAATATGATCCAAAATTCGGATCTAGTGGCAGTAGCTGTCCGGGAAGACGAAATACACCTTTTCTCCCTCCGTTCAGGCCTCGAATCCCTCGAGACACTTTAGCCTTGAACCGGACGAATTTTGATATGCAAAACACACAAACAAATGGAAATTAAATCTAAAATATTGCCAGAATAAAAATAACATAAAAGAAAATAAAGAAAATGAAAGGGATGGCTGATCAAATCTAGTGGCGGAAGTTGCAGATTGCTTGGACTACTTGCAGGAACCCCTACTGACAATATCTAGGCGTCCTTCCCTTCTACAACCCTTGAACTCCTCAAGAAACCTTAGCCTTGTGAAATGGGTGAATTGACCAACCCCTTCTCTAGGGCCCTTGGGGTCCTTTTATAGAGAAGGGTGGACAAAACTAGGATTAGAGAGAAAGAGAGGGGCAACTAGTGGGTTTATGCAAGAAATGGGCGTCCCTAGGGTTTAGGAATGGAGGGTTAGGATTAAAATAGAGGGATCCTACGGCTAGAGTGAAAAGGAGAGGGTGCCTCTAAGTATGAAGGGTTGGAATTTAAGCTCCTAGGAATGAATGGTGGAGATTTGGGCACCAAGGGCTGAAAGGTAGTGATTAGGAGTTAGGTGGCATCCTAGGGTTAGAAAGCTAAAGAGATGGTGCCCTAGAATGGAGGGTGGAGAATGCAAGGTGAAAATCTAAGGGTATGAGAGGTTGCTAAGGCTTGGATGGTTGAGATTACATGTTAGGGAGGAGTGGAAGGTAAAGATTTAGCAGTTAAGGGCGGCTAGGGTTTGTTAAAAGTGAAGCAAATGAGTGGGGAGGTGCCCTGGGATTTGCTAAGGAGAGGGGAGTATGTTTAATACAGTAGGAGGGGAACCTTTCAAAGTTTAATGGATAGGAGGCACCCTCCTATGCTCAGTTATTCTTAGAAACACTGCCTCTCTCAGCTAGAATTCTAACCAGCTTCCCAAAATTTGTAGAAAACTCTGTAAATTTTCCTATTTTTACCCAGAATTTGCATAGGGACCCTCAGAGGTCACAACATTGAATGTAACAAAAAAAATGGTACAGATTAGTGTCAAAATACCCCTAAAATGATGCCCTTAAGGCATCAAAATACAAAGTTATCAGGAGTGATTGGAAACATACTATCCCAGCTTTGAGCTGCTAGAGATGTGGTGATTCCATTTGCAACTAGTCAGAAGTGGAGGGAAGCCTACCAGAATCATCTTTACACACTTTCATTCAACTCCTATGGCTGGCCTATTTACTGTGATCTCACCACTAGTAGATTGGAGATCCTTATAACCCAAACAACATTCTAGGCAAATGGTTTACATTTCTTATCTATTTTTATGGATGATGTGGATGAATTCTCAACTGCTTCAATTATTGCCTGGCTCATGTATACATGGGAAACCCTGCATCGTCTGCGGTATAATGTCCAAACTACCCCAAATGTAAATATTGTTGAAAACTATGGTACGCAGAAACTGGAAATGTTGGAGTTGGCTCATAATCCTATCACAGGTGTTGAATAAAGTTACCAGCAACTCCCATGTCTGAAATTCCTGTCATTAAGTTATGTCAG
Source organism: Nelumbo lutea (assembly GCF_056320005.1). NCBI lineage: Eukaryota > Viridiplantae > Streptophyta > Magnoliopsida > Proteales > Nelumbonaceae > Nelumbo > Nelumbo lutea. The sequence goes on along the minus strand of NC_142685.1, from coordinate 64,216,554 downwards.
TATCTCAACTTTAGATCTGAGCCTTCTTCTAAGCGCTTGCCCAAAGATTAAGGTGTTAGTTCTTATCAGTCCAAAGATTGCCATGTTAGATACACAAATGACAATGGAACTAAGCAGTCCAACATTGAAGGACATTTACATCGAATCAATCACTTTGAACTTTTGAGCTTATGGGCAAGGCAAGCTTGAAGCATATGAAGATTGATGATGTTAGTGATGTTGTCGATGGTCCTCAGTTAGCTTTGCTTTGACTACCAGTCGGGTGGGTGTGTGGAGTTCGATGGCCGTCCTCTTGCCATTATGCGGCGAGGACATTGTTCCGGTAGTACTCATTAGGGGCTTGTTCTAGCCTCAACCATTTGTGGATGGTCGAGTCATTGGTGGGGTTGCTACCGTGTTGTGATCGTTGGTCAATGCAAAGTTTGGCAGAGCCATACACGGGTGTCTAGTAATGGAGAATCTTCCTAAATATCATAGCCTTTAAGAAATTTCATTTGGTTACTATTTCTTGATGACTTGATCATGGAGAATCCTCCTATGGAAGTGATTGGAAACATACTATCCCGGCTTGGAGCTGCTAGAGATGTGGTGATTACATTTGCAACTTGTTGGAAGTGGAGGGAAGCCAGCCAGAATCATCTTCACACACTTTCATTCAACTCCCATGCCTGACCTATTTACCGTGATCTCACAACCAGTAGATTGGAGATCCATACTACCCAAACAATATTCCATACAAATAGTTTACAATGCTTATCTATTTTTATGGATGATGTGGATGAATTCTCAGCTTCTCCGATTATTGCCTGGCTCATTTATACATGGGAAACCTTGCGTTGTCTGTGGTATAATGTCGGAACTACCCCCAATGTTAATATTCTTGATAAGTGTGGTAGGCAGAAACTGGAAGTGTTGGTGTTGGCTCATAATTCCATCACAGGTGATGAACCAAGTTACTAGAAATTCCCATGCCTGAAATTCCTATCATTAAGTTCTATTACTATCTCAGCTTTAGATCTAAGCCTTATTCTCAACGCTTGCCCAAAGATTGAGGTGCTGGTTCTTATCAGTCTAGAGATTGCGATGTCAGATGGACAAACGACAATGGAACTAGGCAGTCCAACATTAAAAGACATTTACATTGAATCAATTAGTTTGTATAAGTTTATATTAGAGGCAGGTAGTCATGATACTTTTCTTTTGAAGGATTGTGCACTTGAACTTTTTGAGCTTATGGGAAAGGGACCTTGAAGCATCTAAAGATTGATGACGCTAGTAATGCTATCCATGGAGTTCAAGGGGTGTGTGGAGTTCGATGGTTGGCTTGTTTACCGTGATCTCACAACCAGTACATTGGAGATCCTTATAACCCAAACAATATTCCAGATGAATGGTTTATAGTGCTTATCTATTTCTATGGATGATGTGGGTGAATTCTCAACTGCTCCGATTATTGTCTAGCTCATGTATACATGGGAAACCTTGCGTCATCTGTGGTATAATGTCCGAACCACCACAAAAGTTAATATACTTGAAAAGTTTGGTAGGTAGAAACTGGAAGTGTTGGTGTTGGCTCATAATTCTCACAGGTGTTGAACCAAGTTACCAGAAATTCCCATGCCTAAAATTCCTATCATTAAGTTATGTCAGTATCTCAGCTTTAGATCTGAGCCTTCTTCTCAGCACTGGACCAAAGATTGAGTTGTTGGTTATTATCAGTCTAGAGATTGCGACGTCAGATGCACAAATGACAATGGAACTGGGTAGTCCAACATTGAAGGACATTTACATCGAATCAATCAGCTTGGATAAGTTTATATTAGAGGCAAGTAGTCATGATGCTTTGCATTTGAAGGATTGTGCTCTTGATCTTTTTGAGCTTATAGGCAAGGGAACCTAGAAGCATCTCAAGATTGATGATGTTAGTGATGCTGCCCGTGGTCCTCGGTTAGCTCTGCTCCGACTTCCAGTCTGGTGGGTGTGAGCAGTTCGATGGCCGTCCTCTTGCCATTATGCAGCGGGGACATCGTTCCCGTAGTACTCGTTAGGGGCTTGTTCTAGCCTCAACCGTTTGTGGTCGGTCAAGTCTTTGGTGGGGTTGTCACCGTGTTGTGATCATTGGTTAATGCAAAGTTCCGCCAAGTTGTGCACATGCATCTAGTCATGGAGAATCTTCTTTAAGAGCATAGAATTTAACAATTTTCATTTAGTTACTATTTCTTGATGACTTGATCATTGGTGATTGCATTTACAACTTGTCGGAAGTGGAGGGAAGCCTGCCAGAGTCATCCTTACACACTTTCATTCAACTCCTATGGCTGGCCTATTTTCCGTGATCTCAGAACCAATAGATTGGAGATCTTTATAACCCAAACAATAATCCAAACAAATGGTTTATAGTGCTTATCTATTTTTATGGGTGATGTGGATGAATTCTCTGCAGCTCTGTTTATTACCTGGCTTAAGCATGCATGGGAAACCTTGCATCGTGTATGGTATAATGTCCGAACTACCCCAAATGTTAATATTCTTTAAAAGTGTGGTAGGCAGAAACTGGAAGTGTTGGTATTGGCTCATATTTATATCATAAGTGTTTAACCAAGTTACCACAAATTCCTTTGCCCGAAATTCTTGTCATTAAGTTATGTCAGTATCTCAGCTTTAGATCTGAGCCTTCTCCTCAGTGCTAGACCAAAGAGTAAGTTGTTGGTTCTTATTAGTCCAGAGACTGCGATGTCAGATGCACAAATGACGATGGAATTGGGAAGTCCAACATTGAAGGACATTTACATCGAATCAATCAGCTTGGATAAGTTTATATTAGAGGCAAGTAGTCTTTATTGCTTGCATTTGAAGGATTCGACACTAGAACTTTATGAGCTTATGGGCAAGGGGACCATGAAGCATCTCAAGATTGATTATGTTAGTGATGCTATCCGTGTTCCTACATTAGCTTTGCTCTGACTACATGTCGGGTGGGTGTGTGCAATTCGATGGCAGTCCTCTTGGCATTACGTGATGGGGATATCATTCCCGTAGTTCCCATTGGGGGCTTGTTCTAGCCTCAACCGTTTATGGTCGGTCGAGTCTTTGGTATGGTTGACGCTGTGTTATGATTGTTGGTCAATGCAAAGTTCGGCCAAGCTGTGCACGGGTATCTAGTCATGCAGAACCTTTCTAAAGGGCCTAGCATTTATTTCATTTGGTTACTATTTCTTGATGACTTGATCATGGACAATCTTCCTATGAAAGTGATTGGAAACATACTATCCCGGCTTGGAGCTACAAGAGATGTGGTGATTGCATCTGCAACTTGTCGGAAGTGGAGGGAAACCTACCAGAATCATCTTCACACACTTTTAATCAACTCCTATGGCTGGCCTATTTTCCATGATCCCAAAACCAATAGATTGGAGATCCTTATAACCCAAACAATATTCCAAACTAATGGTTCACATTGCTTTTCTATTTTTATGGATGATGTGGATGAATTCTCAGCTGCTCCACTTATTGCGTGCCTCATGTACACTTGGGAAACCTTGCTCCGTTTGCGGTATAATGTCCAAACTACCCCAAATGTTTATATTCTAGAAATGTGTGCTAGGAAAAAACTAGAAGTGTTGGTGTTGGCTCATAATTATATTACCATAAATTCCTATGCCTAAAATTCCTATCATTAAGTTATGTTAGTATGTCAGCTTTAGATCTAAGCCTTCTTCTCAGCGCTAGACCAAAGATTGAGTTGTTGGTTTTTATCAGTCCAAAGATTGCGTTGTTAGATGCATAAATAACAATGGAACCGGGCAGTCCAACATTGAAGGACATTTACATTGAATCAATCAGTTTGGATAAGTTTATATTAGATGCAGGTAGTCTTGATTCTTTGCATTTAAAGGATTGCGCACTTGAACTTTTTGAGCTTATGGGCACGGGGACCTTGAAGCATCTCAAGATTGATGGTGTTAGTGAGGTCATTCGTGGTCCTCGATTAGCTCTATTCTGACTACTAATCGGGTTGGTGTGTGCAGTTTGAAGGTCATCCTCTTGCCATTATAAGGTGGGGACATCATTCCCGTAGTACCCATTGGGGGCTTGTTCTACCCTCAACCTTTTGTGGTCGGTCGAGTCTTTGGTGCGGTTGCCGCCGTGTTGTGATCGTTGGTCAATGCAAAGTTCAATCGAGCTATTCATGGGCATCTAGTCATGGAGAATCTTCTAAAGAGCATAGCATTTAACATATTTCATTTGGTTACTATTTCTTGATGACTTGATCTTGGACAAACTTCCTATGGAAGTGATTGGAAACATACTATCCCAGCTTGGAGTTGCAAGAGATGTGGTGATTGCATCTACAACTTATTGAAAGTAGAGGGAAGCCTGGCAGAATTGTCTTCACACGCTTTCATTCAACTGCTCTGGCTGGTCTATTTTTCGTGATCTTACAACCAGTAGATTGGAGATCCTTATAACCCAAACAATATTCCGGACGAATGGTTTACAATGCTTATATATTTTTATGGATAATGTGGATGAATTTTCAGCTGCTCTGATTATTGCCTGGCTCATGTATAAATGGGAAACCTTGTGTCATCTGTAGTATAATGTCCAAACTACCCCAAATGTTAATATTCTTGAAAAGTGTGGTACGCAGAAACTGGAAAAGTTGTGGGCTCATAATCTTATCATAGGTGTTGACTGAAGTTACCAGCAATTCCCATGCTTGAAATTCCTGTCATTTAGTTATGTCAGTATCTCAGCTTTAGATTTGAGCCTTCTTCTCAATGGTTGCCCAAAGATTAAGGTGTTAGTTCTTATCAGTCCAAAGACTGCCATGTCAGATGCACAAACAACAATGGAACTAGGCAGTCCAACATTGAAGAACATTTACATTGAATCAATCACCTTGAACTTTTGAGCTTATGGGCAAGTCAAGCTTGAAGCATCTAAAGATTGATGATGTTAGTGATGTTGTCCATGGTCCTTGGTTAGCTTTGCTCCGACTATCAGTCGGGTGGGTGTGTAGAGTTCGATAGACGTCTTCTTGCCATTATGCGGCGGGGATATTGTTCCCTTAGTACTCATAGGGGGCTTGTTCTAGCATCAACCATTTGTGGTTGGTCGAGTCATTCATGGGATTGTTGCCATGTAGCGATCGTTGGCCAATGCAAAGTTTGGCAGACCTGTGCACGGGTGTCTAGTAATGGAGAATATTCTTAAATAGCATAGCTTTTAAGAAATTTCATTTGGTTACTATTTCTTAATGACTTGATCATGGAGAATCCTCCTATGGAAGTGATTGGAAACATACTATCCCGACTTGGAGTTGCTAGACATGTGGTGATTATATTTGCAACTTGTCGGAAGTAGAGGGAAGCCATCCAGAATCATCTTCACACACTTTCATTCAACTCCCATGCATGACCTGTTTACCATGACCTCACAACCCGTAGATTGGAGATCTGTATAACCTAAACAATATACCAAACGATGGTTTACAATTCTTATCTATTTTTACGGATGATGTGGATGAATTTTCAACTACTGCGATTATTACCTGGCTCATGTATACAAGGGAAACCTTGATGTTGGCTCATATATACAAGGGAAACCTTAATGTTGGCTCATAATTTCATCACAGGTGTTGAACCAAGTTACTAGAAATTTCCATGCCTGAAATTCCTGTCATTAAGTTCTATTAGCATCTCAACTTCAGATCTGAGCCTTATTCTCAGCGCTTGCCCAAAGATTGTGGTGTTGCATCTTAATTATATCACAAGTGTTTATCCAAGTTTCCATAAATTCTTATGCCTGAAATTCCTATCATTAAGTTATGTCTGTATCTCAGCTTTAGATCTAAGCCTTCTTCTCAGTGCTAGACCAAAGATTGAGTTGTTGGTTCTTATCAGTTCAGAGATTGCGACCTTAGATGCATAAATGACAATGAAATTGGGTAGTCCAACATTGAAGGACATTTACATCGAATCAATCAACTTGAATAAGTTTATATTAGAGGCAGGTAGTCTTGATTCTTTGCATTTGAAGGATTGTGAAAAGTTCGATGGCGTCCTCTTGCAATCATTGGTTAATGCAAAGTTCGGCCAAGATGTGCACGGGCATCTAGTCATAGAGAACTTTCCTAAAGAGCATAGCATTTAACAAATTTTATTCTGTTACTATTTCTTAATGACTTTATCATGGACAATCTTCCTATGGAAGTGATTGGAAACATACTATCTCGGCTAAGATCTACTAGAGATGTGGTGATTGCATCTACAACTTGTCGGAAGTGGAGGGAAGCTTGTCAAAATCATCTTCACGCACTTTCATTCAGCTCCTATGGTGGGCCTGTTTATCGTGATCTCACAACCAGTAGATTGGAGATCCTTATATCCCAAACAATATTCTAGATGAATGGTTTATAGTGCTTATCTATTTTTATGGATGATGATGAATTCTCAGCTGCTCTGATTATTGCTTGGCTCATGTATACTTGGGAAACCTTGTGTCGTCTGCGTTATAATGTCCAAACTTCCCCAAATGTTAATTTTCTTGGAAAGTGTGGTAGGCAGAATCTAAAAGTGTTGGTGTTGGCTCATAATTGTATCATAGGTGTTGAACCAAGTTACTAGAAATTCTTATGCCTAAAATTCCTGTCATTAAGTTATGTTAGTGTCTTAGCTTTAGATCTGAGCCTTCTTCTCAGCGCTTGCCCTAAGATTGAGGTGTTGGTTCTTATCAGTCTAGAGATTGCAACGTCAGATGCACAAATGACAATGGAGCTAGGCAGTCCAACATTGAAGGACATTTACATCAAATCAATCAACTTGGATATGTTTATATTAGAGGTAAGTAGTCTTGATATTTTTCATTTGAAGGATTATGCACTTGAACTTTTTGAGCTGATGGGGAAGGGGGCCTTGAAGCATTTGAAGATTGTTGATGGTAGTGATGTTGTCGGATCTGAGGTGTTTCAAACTGAGGACACAATCAGATAGGCCTACCAACTAGACAAAGCCAAGGTGGAAGGAGGTAGTCGTGCATTAGGATCTGGAACCAAGAGGGAAGGTTAGAAGCCCTATGAGTTATTCCTCGTGTAGGTAGTTCGACGCTAAAGTCAATTGAATAGAGGTAAGTGGTTGAGTCGAGCAAGTGAGAATGATGCTAGTCTAAGTAGAAAAGATGGTGTTAAAGTATTCACAGTCCAAAAGTCCCTTACCATGAGCTGAGATTACCTATTTTTATTTGGATGTTTGTGTTCTAGACGGATAAGGCTTCTGTTGTTATCATGATGAAGTTACCCCCCGAGGTCTTCAGGAGATCTCCTCTTCCCTAGTAGAGTTAACTTCATCGTCTGTGTAGGACACCCCTTCTTGGTTTTGATTATCTGTCATGCATGGTGTGGACGTGGAGGTTTAGACAAAGATTGCTTGGGTGAAGGAGGAGGGTGTTGTTGAGTACAAGGCTTTGGAGGCCCACTTGAATGAGCTAGATGACTATACCACCAACTCTTGGCAAGTGGGGTTAGCTCTTGCCAGTGGAGGGTTGTGTGTTACTTAACTAAGGTGGCCAAAGTCGTTCAAGGGTTCAGCCCTTTTTATGCCGCAACACCTGAAGGGAATGATTCTATTGCCGATCTCTAGGAGTGAGCCTAGGGTTCCTTGACAAATGATTGATGTGCTTCACTTCTCTTATTTCTTTCCTATTTTGTTGGATTCAAATCAACATGTCAAGCTTTTAACTGGTGTACTAGTCTTTACTGTTAATGAAAAATTACATCTTTTTGCCGAACAGATTTTGTGTTACTTTTTTGCTTTTTCTATGTTTTCTCGCTTCAGAATTAGGTTGATCGGTACAAAGTATAAACTGTGCTTTTGTACTTTAGGCTAGTCGGAGGCCTTCGATTCTTGTTGGCCGAGGTCTTTGGTGTAGTTACCTCGGTCTTGCATTGGCCATGGTCTCCAGCTTAATAGCCTTGATCTTGTGCTGACCGAGGTCTCTGGCTTGACCTCAGTCTTATGTTGACTGTGGTGTTTCTAAGCTCTCAATGTTGCCAAGGAGCTTGGTGGCACCTGGTCTCGGAGAGCGGCACACTCTATGGTTTGGCATGCCGTGGTCCTTGGTTAGGTCTGCTCCGACTGCCAATCAGGTGGGTGTATGGAGTTCAATGGCCATTCTTATGCGGTGGGAACATCATTGACATAGTACTTGTTAAGGGCTTGTACTGGCCTCAACCATCTGTGGTTGGTTGGGTCTTTTGTGTGGTTTTTGCCACGCTGTGATCATTGGTCAATGCAAAGTTTCGGCCGAGCAGTGCATGGGCGTCTGGTCATGGAGAATCTTCCTGAAGAGCATAGCACTTAACAAATTTCATTTGGTTACTATTTCTTGATGACTTGATAATGGAGAATCTTCCTATGGAAGTGATTGGAAACATACTATCCTGTCTTGGAGCTGTTAGAGATGTGGTGATTGCATCTGCAACTTGTCATAAGTGGAGGGTGTTTGTCGGAATCATCTTCACACACTTTCATTTAACTCTTATGACTGGCTTGCTTACTGCGATCTCACAACTAGTTGATTGGAGGTCCTTAAAATGCAAACAATATTATGCTTATCTATTTTTATGGATGATGTGGATGAATTCTCAGCTGCTCCAGTTATCGCATGGCTCATGTATACATGGGAAACCTTGCGTCATCTGCGGTATAATGACCGGACTACCCCAAGTTTTATTATTCATGAAAAGTGTGGTAGGTAGAAACTAGAAGTGTTGGTATTATTCATTTCTTCTGTTAAGATGTCTTCATCTTCTTCATCTTCTTGTTCTTCCTCTTTGTCCTCTTCATTTAGTTTGCAGAGTAGTGAATCCAAGCTAGGGTCTTATCTTGAGGCTGTTGTGCTCGTGGTCTGTGAGACTGATGGCCATGGGGTTGAGGTCGAAGGGCCTAAAGGTGAGGGTGGTGTAGTGGGGGAGGTCGTGGTCTTTCGAGGGGTCGAGGTCGATAGTGTCGAATTGGTATTGTATGAGGTGAGGGGCTCAACACCCCTATGTGGCTCGGTAGCCACTTTGCGTCTACCCCCTGTAAACTAACTCCTGGGGACTTGGCTTGAATTAGGTCCCTTTATTGTATTCCCAAAGAGTATGAGCTGAGGTGCCCTCGCATTAGTGAGAGAGCTACTTTGACTAATATTTCCTTTGAGTGAGGAAATTACCGTGGTACTGTGGTGGTACCGTGTCCAACTGGTCTAGTTAATGTCCAACTTATTTAGGTATTTAGTTGGCCTTCTCTTCTACTACTTGGTCCACGATGTGGACATCACCGTGCCGATGTTTACTTCTTGCACCTGAAGAAGCACCAGCAGGGCTATTACTATTTCTCAGCTCAACAACATAACAAGGTGCTCGTCAGGTCTCCCTCCTCAATGAAATACTGGAAGGAGAGATTCTTCTTTGTGTACTACCTGTGGGGCTAGCCATTCCCCACCAAGTTATTTGTCCCGAGGACCAAGATGAAAGTGCTAGTCGAGGCCAAACTGTCTAGGGAGGAGTGAGTGGCCATCAGGTGGATAAAGAGGATTGACGTGTAGGAATACACATCATTCTCCATGTTGATCCATGCTAGGCTGATGTGTTGCACGACCAAGCAATACCAGTCAGGTCTGTAGGTTGTGCAGTCTTTCTTTTCCTTGATTTTTGAACTTGTCTTCGCTTGGTTTTAACTTTGTGGTGAACTATGCAGAAGTGGATATGGTTGGCGCTGAAGAGAGGGCTCAATGCATGAGGGCCATGATAAAGAGAAGGGTGTAGGCGGCTAGGACTTCGGGTGCGCAATCTGGAGCCGCAAAGCGACAAAGGCGCTTGGTAGAGTGCACACCTCAATAGGGGAAGTGGTCAAGGTTTGCAGAGGAAGTTGTTGTGGTCGATTCTGAGGAGGCCATGCCTCAGTTTGGGAAATCATCATCGTAGAGGAGGGATGCTTTGGAGCATGCTACAATAGAGGGCTCAACCTGTGTATACTTGCCACATTGGACTATTCGACTGGAGGACACCCTTGAGATAGAAAGGATGGCCAAGCAACTCGCCTAGGGTTTGATGCTCCCTGGCATCGGAGGCTAACAGTCACATTAACGACTTCTTGGAGAGTGCGACCACCCATTAGGTTGTGGTGATGAGTTCGAGTTTATTTGTTGTTCATTGATTTTCTTTTCTTGTACTGATAATTCGATGTCTTGTAGTCTGTTTGCTCGGTCGTCAGCCTCATCGATCGCCTTTGCATGCTACAATGTCTCTACGAGTCACAAGAGGTCAAGAACTCTCAACTGAAGGTGGAGTTGGCTGAGCTGAGGCATAGTGTTGAGGAGCGGGATGACACCATTCACAAGTTGAAGAGCCATGTCCATGATCTGGAGGAGGCGTAGGATGCGCTGAGGAAGAAGCTCGAGGAGGCCGAGGTGAAGATTGCTCGGGTGAAGGAAGAGGGCACTTTTGAGTACAAGGCTTCGGAGGCACACTAGAGCGAGATAGACAACTATGCCATCGACTCTTGGTAGGAGTTTTCGCTCTTTGCCAATGGAGGGTCGTGCATTACATTCCTGAGGCGGTTGAAGGGGATGATGCCGCAACGCCTGAAGGGGATGATGATATTGCCTATCTCCAGGAGTGAGTCAAGGACCCCCAGCAGATGATTGATGTGCTTTCCTTCTTTTTTTCTTTCCTTTTTTGTTGTATTCATCTCAGTATGCCAAGCTTTTGACCGATGTACTAGTCTTTATCATTAATGGAAAATTACATCTTTTTGTCGATAAATTTTGTGTTACTTTTTGCTTTTTTTTTTTTAAGTTGTCTCACTTCAAAAATAGGTTAGTCAGTATAGAGTATAGGCCTTGCTTTTGTACTTCAGGCTAATTAGAGGCCTTCGATTCTTATTGACCAAGGTCTTTGGTGTGATGGCCTTGGTCTTGAGTTGGCTGAGGTCTCTAGCTTAATGGCCTCAATCTTGTACGAACAAGGTCATTGATCTTCGTTAGCCGAGATCTTTGGCTTGACCTCAGTCTTATGTTGGCCGAGGTGCTTCCAAGCTCTTAACGTTGCCAGGGAGCTCGGTGGCACCTGGTTTCGGAGAGCTACAGACTCTTTGGTTGGGGATAGTCATGGTCCTCGGTTAGATCTGCTCTAACTGCCAGTCAGGTGGTTGTGCGGAGTTCGATGGCCGCCCTCTTGCCATTATGTGGCGGGGACGTCATTCCTGTAGTACCCATTAGGGGCTTGTTCTGGCCTCGACCATCTGTGGTCGGTCGGGTCTTTCATGAGGTTGTCACCGCATTGCAGTCGTTGGTTAATTTGGAGTTTGGTCGTTAGAGTTTGGTTGAGCTGTGCACGGGCGTCTGGTCTTTCGTGCTTGAAGAGGATTCTTTATTTATTGAATTTTTACAGTCTGGTCACCGTTAGTGTTCAGTGTCAATGGCCGTCGGTACATTATAGTTCTAGCACTCTAGGACCTCGGGTGGATCTTCTACTCTTAGTTTCTCCTTTTAAGGGCCATCTGGCTTAAGATGGTGGCAATGGTCCCAATCGGGAGAGCTCGAGCTAGGAGCTCATCGGTGCGATGTGGTTCTTCCCTAGGTTTGTGTTCTTTGATGTCGATGAATCCACGAAGGTATCCGCATCGGATGAGGTCTTCCAAGTGGTGGTGGACGTCATGGTAGCTCTTGGTGTCATGGCTGTTGTCATGATGGAAGTCACGGAATTTTGCCTTAGTTTTTCTTGTTGTTCTAGGACTTCATCTCGGGTCATTGTTGCGGTTGTGGATTTACATCAGTATTTCGGCCTGTGGTGCATTCAGGGGAGTGAAGTTCTTATACGTTGGTGGCAGGGTCCTCGGTCTGTAGTCAAATCGTTGGTCCTGCCTTTTGCTTCCTTGGTCTGACCTGCACTCATCATGATCTCTTCTCTTCAGGTCGTATTGGTCTTCCTCGCTCTTCCGCAGTGCTTGGGCTTCTTCGGAGTTCATATATTTTTGTGCAAGCTTCATGAGCGCCATCAAGTTCGGAGGAGGGTTCTTTTATAGTGAGAAGCTGAACATAGAGAAGCTCAAGCCGTTCATGATCGCAATCACTTCTACTGACTGGTCCAAGGCTCCGACCTTGAGGGCCTCGGCGTTGAACCTTGCCAAGTATTCCCTTAAGGTCTTTCCCTTCCTCTATCGCATCTGCATGAAGCTAGCCAACATTTTCCAGTGTCTCTGACTAGCGGTGAACTGTGCCAAGAACTACATCTCCAATTGCTCCTAAGAGGATATGGATTGTGGAGGAAGGGATGTGTACCAAGTTTTGGCGACTCTGTAGAGGGTGGCGACAAAGGCCTTGCACATGAGACCTTCAGATGAGTCGTGCAGCATCATCATGGCCTTGAACCCTTTGATGTGGTCATTGGGGCCCAAGGCTCCGTTGTACTTCTCGAACTGAGGAGATCACCAGCTAGCTGGCAAGAGCTCGTCCATGATCTCTTAAACAAGGATAAGTTCCTTCGTGAGTTGGCTATGGTGTTTTTCTATGGGCCAAGCTATTGGAGGAGCAACACTTCTATCTGCTTGGTTGTGTTCTAGTTTGGCTAGCCGTTTTCTTAGCTCTTTGACCTTGGCGTCTTTGTCAACGGGGGTTATGTCCACAAGCTTTTCTCCCTTTGGGATTGCAGGCAGATCTCGAACTGAACTAGACTCGACTATTGAGATCGACGATTGTGGTAGACATTGGCCGAGTCGTTCTTTCACCGGTACTTGGGTGGAATGATGTGACTTGCTATGAATGTCGTGTGCGCGGGACTAGACTAGGAAGTCTGGTCTTCTAGATGACTATTGCTTGTCATGGTTGGATTGGGCCCTATGCCTATTTGTGTGGTTCTTTTTGGGACCCTCAGTGTGAGGATCAGCCATGGTAAGCACCTGCACGGGAGGGCAAATAGTCTAAGGGGCTTGAGCTGGTTGTCCCAGTGTCTCCATCATTACATGGATGCAGTCAACTTTTTGTTGCGTTGCTTGGAATTGTGTAGGGTTTTTTGTGGTTTGTTGTTGGGGCTCTCGGGGCATAGAGTTGCGATGAGAGTGGGAACCCCGAGATGGGGAGTGGGCTCCAAAGCGGTAAGATGTGTTCTTAGGCATGGTTCTTTTGAATGCGCGGAAGGAAGTTTGAGAAATGGCTTTTTGTGTGTTTACCACAAACAAAGCCAATCTGATGTTGTCCGATCCGAGGTGTTTTGAATCGAGGACACAGTTAGATAGTCCTGCCAATTGGACTAAGCCGTGCACTAGGATCTGCAACCAAGATGGAAGGTTAGAGGCCCAAGGAGTTATTCCCCAAGTAAGTACTCTAACGCTTAAGTCAGTTGAATAGAGGTAAGTGGTTGGGCTGTGCAAGTGAGAATGATGTTGGTTTGAGCAGAAAAGATGGTGTTGAAGTATTGACAGTCCAAAAGCCCCTTACCTTGAGTGGAGATTACCTATTTATAGTTTGATGTCCATGCTCTAAATGGATAAGGCTTCTAGGGTTATTGAGATGAGGTTACCCGCTAAGGTCTTCGAGATATCTCCTCTTCCCTAGTGGAGTTAACTTCCTCGTCTATGCCGGACACTCATTCTTGGTTAGGATTATCTGTCATGCGTGGTGCCGATGTGGTTGGAGATAGAGGATGGCCACAGAGGCTGCCACGTGGCATCCTTGGCCAACTCAACCATAACCCAAATAGTTAGTGCCATTCATCTTGAAATTGGTGAGAATACTAAGGATCTTGAGACCATATATATATCAACAACTTCACAATCATGTGGCTAGAGTTTTACCAAATAATTTCAAGATCATCAAATTTAAGAAGGTCCGGCTTTGGTATGTGGCTTTTGATCATAAAGATGAGACTGTGGATTTAGAAACAGTTGTTGTTTTCTTTCCTCAGCTCACCCATCTTTCCTTAGGCTTAGCTTGGAAGTAGAGGTGCCAATTGGACTGGATTTGGTCTAACTCGATCTAGTCCAATGTGAGTCCACTTACAAATGGACTAGACCCAATCCAGTCAAAATCCAATCCAATCCATTAAAATGTAAATAGACTGGTTTGGATCCAATCCAAACCGAATGAAATATAAAAAATTGTATATAAAAAAACAGAGCATATAAATATTACAAAAATATATTAACATGAAGAAATCTGAAAATTACAAAAATATACCCTTTTGGCATTGACTTTTATAAAAGTGCTTTTATAAAAGTACTTTCGTATAAGTGCTTTTGTAAAAGTACTTAAGTACTTTCATAGAAGTGCTTTTGTAAAAAATGCTTTCGCATAAGTGCTTTTATAAAAGTACTTTCATAGAAGTGCTTTTGTAAAAGTGCTTTTATAAAAGTACTTTCCTAAAAGTTCTTTTGTAAAAGTGCTTTCGTGTAAAAGTGCTTTCATAAAAGTACTTTTCATAAAATTATTTTTATAAAAGTGTTTTCATAAAATTACTTTTATAAAAGTGTTTTCATAAAATTACTTTTATAAACATGTTTTCATAAAATTACTTTCATAAAAGTGATTTTATGTCGGCTTTAGTTTTGATCAATTTCAAATTGGACAAGGGTTTGGCCTCATGATTTGGTTTAGGTCCAATTTAGACCAATAAGAATATTGACCAATTTATTTTGGATTAACCCAATCCAATAATTATACAGATCATCCAAATCCAATTTGATAAGGTTTGGATCAAAATGGATTCAACGTAAAAACAGCTGGTTGACACCCTACTTGGATAAAGTACAAATGCAAATATAAACAGTGCAAATACATACAAAATACAAGGTTTTATACTCTACATATTTGTATTTGTACTTCTTCCAAACCGTGATTTAAGAGATGGAGTTCTTCGCTATGGTTTACAAGGATCATTTCAATTGGAGAATGTTATTGTACTGAAACTTGGGTGGACTATTCCTAATGATGTCTTTTCTCTCTACAACTGCTTGAGAGATGCCCTAATCTTAAAAAGCTGGTCATCCATGGGTTTGTTTCAATGGCTAAAACACACAGTAGATATCTTGGCCAATTTTACCTCATCCATTGTTCGGCTCATGAGGAAGTATATGCATGTAGAGGTGTAATTTGAATATGAATGAGTCAAGAAAAAAAAGTGCCTTCATTGGCATTTATGTTTTGGTCTATACAGGTGGTAAATCTTACTTTGTGCATGACATTAGTGGTTGTTTATGGTTTTCTCAAACCTAACTACCAACATGGTCATCTGATGTAAACATGACATAATAGGTATATGGTGTGCCTTACATAAGGTTTTTAAAACTAAATGGGACAACGAACTGATTAGGGGTTTGGTTCTCGTGTCAAATGATCTGATTATTTGAATTGAAACGAATGACCTATTTTGACAAAAAATAAAAAAACAAAAAATGACCAAAATCATTAGACGGTCCAACGGTTTGACCGTCCGAATCAGCAATTTGCTAGTCAAATAAACTATTTTTGGAAAAATAATGATTCTAGAATAAAATGAAACGATTCCCAATTTTTTCAGTCCAGCCATCGGATCCGGTTTTGAAAACCATGATCTCACATACATGTGACTCTCATTAATAATAACCATGCAATGAGGCGCCATTTGTTTTTAGGTAGATCACTTAGCCTGCTATGCATTTAACTATGTTCTTTTGTATTCCAGTAATTTTTTCCATTTTCATTTTTAACCTTTCAGTTTTATTTATTTATTGTTTTTAATGCATGTATTAAATTATTGATGGCTATTTTTGTCTTATTAAATTTTAGCAACTTTTCCTCTAAGTGAAAGAATAGATAAGAGAATGGAGAATTGAATTCGAATTAGCTCCCATGCACCTCACAAATGCTTCACAACACATTTAAACGTGTGTTGGATACATCTCCCTTAGACGTTCTCAATGCATGCTTGAGTGGGCCTAACTCACAAGTGAGAGCCGTGGAAGTTGAAATTTCTATTCTATCCTCGCTCCTTCAAATCCTCCAAATTTTAATCCTCTCAGTTTAATTGATCCTTCGTCGATCGTCGTCATGTCTACTTAAGGCTGGTGCCATTCATCTCTCTCTCTCTTTCCCTCCCTCCCGCTCTCACTCTGTCATGCATTGCTTTGATCGTTTGATTTGCCACCTCATATAGAAATTCCTATCTGCATCCTTCGTAGAGTGTGGGATGGTTGGACTTCGAATTTCGGCTGTTCGAAAGATTGGCTTCGAAGTTCTTACAAGATCTTGGACTTCTATATTCCCTGGTGACCCAGATTCTTTTTCTTTTTATTGGTAAAGCTGGTGACCCAGATTCTAGATTGCACTTTGTTGGATTTCTCTCGGATGGATATTGTTTCGACATTACGTTGTTTTTTCTTCAAATAACTCAAATTCTTCCAGAACTGGTTAGTGGGTTGTTTCTGAATAACACCTAGATGCTGGTTTCATATTTGTACTTTTGATTTTTTGGTGAATTTGTTATTGGGTTTTTGCTCAGTTGTCTTCCATGATTTCTGGTTGTTGGCTCTAGAGTATCTGCAATTGATTAAAATCTTTAATGTTTGAATCTCCTTTTACAAATCCCAGTTGCTTGTTTTGACGTTCATACGGTACTAAACATATTATTTTTAGTTGATTTAATTGATTGATTTTTCTACGACGATCAGTGATTATGTTAAAGATTGAATCTTTTGTGTTCTCCGTCATTGGCGGTGAAAAACAGAGAAGGTTTATCTGGAAATTCTTTAGCTACAAAATTTCTGATTAAAAAAAGTATCCCGGGTTTGGGAAGATTTGACATTCTGATTCATGATATCTGATAGAGTTTGAAATTTTTAATAAATTTCTTGGTTATCTTTGTCACATGTAGAGAAAGACAGATTGTGGATTTTACATCAATCTTGGTCATCTGGACTTGGGCATAGATTATCTTCATTTTCATCGGTCCTGAGCTACCCTAAGGTCTCTTGGAGTGTGATAGAACCTGAAAGATCATAGCATTTAACAAATTTCATTTGGTTACTATTTCTTCGTGACTTGATTATGGAGAACCTTCCTGTGGAAGTGATTGGAAACATACTATCCCGGCTTGGAGCTGCTAGAGATGTGGTGATTGCATCTGCAACTTGTCAGAAGTGGAGGGAAGCCTACCAGAATCATCTTCACACACTTTCATTCAACTCCTATGACTGGCCTGTGTACCGTGATCTCACAACTAGTAGATTGGAGATCCTTATAACCCAAACAATATTCCAAACAAATGGTTTACAGAGCTTATCTATTTTTATGGATGATGTGGATGAATTCTCAGCTGCTCCAGTTATTGCCTGGCTCATGTATACACGGGAAACCTTGCGTTGTCTGCGGTATAGTGTCCGGACTACCCCAAATGTTAATATTCTTGAAAAGTGTGGTAGGCAGAAATTGGAAGTGCTGGTGTTGGCTCATAATTCTATCACAGGTGTTGAACCAAGTTACCAGAAATTCCCATGCCTGAAATTCCTGTCATTAAGTTATGTCAGTATCTCAACTTTAGATTTGAGCCGCCTTCTCAGTGCTTGCCCAAAGATTGAGGTATTGGTTCTTATCAGTCTAGAGATTGCGATGTCAGATGCACAAACGACAATGGAACTGGGCAGTCCAACATTGAAGGACATTTACATCGAATCAATCGGCTTGGATAAGTTTATATTAGAGGCAGGTAGTCTTGATACTTTACATTTGAAGGATTGTGCACTTGAACTTTTTGAGCTTATGGGCAAGGGGACCTTGAAGCATCTGAAGATTGATGATGTCAGTGTCATTCATCTTGATATTGGTGAGAGTACTGAGAATCTTGAGATCATAGATATCAGCAACTTCATAATCATGTGGCCAGAGTTTTATCAGATGATTTCAAGATCATCAAAATTAAGAAAGCTTCGACTTTGGGGTGTGATTTTTGATGATGAGGATGAGATTGTGGATATAGAAACAATTGCTGTTTGCTTTCCTCAGCTCACCCATCTTTCCTTAAGTTATGATTTAAGAGATGGAGTTCGTCACTGTGGTTTGCAAGGATCATCTCAATTGGAGAATGTTGTTGTACTAGAACTTGGATGGACTTTTATTAGTGATCTCTTTTCTCACTGGGTTGCAGAACTGCTTGAGAGATGCCCTAATCTTAAAAAGCTGGTCATCCATGGGGTTGTTTCAGAGACTAAAATACATGAAGAATGCAATATCTTGGCCAATTTTACTTCATCCATTGTTCGGCTCATGAGGAAATATATGCATGTAGAGGTGCAATTTGAATATGAATGAGTCAAGAAAAAAAAGTGCCTTCATTGGCATTCAAGTTTTGGTCTAGTATGTCTTGTACAAGTGGTAAACCTTACTTTGTGTAGTGTAAACATCCTTACCCATCTTATATCCGAACATAGAATTAACTTCTCTATTTTTCAGGTAAGTTTGTTGCCTAAGAAATAGTAAATTCAAGCTATTCTTTTTCTAAGAAAGATGTTTTATGTTTAATTTCATATTATCTTTGCCTCCATATCTGTTCTTTTTTTTTTTTTTTCTGAAAAGTAAATAAGATGTATTAAAAGTGGGAGAGCTTCCCTCAAATCAAAAGATAATTTCAATCTGCATACTCCTGAATTTTCATGTTAAGCTGCATAGAAGAGTATCATACTACAAAATCTTTGTCCCCCAAAATATTATGCTAGTGACCATTGAGATGTTGATAGGAGACTCCAGATAATTCTTTGACATTGCAAGCCCAAAAAGTGAGAACTGAGAAGCCTTTCAGTCTTAGCGAATGGGGTTCACTGTTCGGTTTGGTGTGGTTTGGAGAAGATCTCAGGCCAAACCAGTAAAATATGGTCTGAGAATACCGAATCGTTTTGGTTTAGAAGCCAAACCAAAGCAAACTGTTTTATTATGGTTTAATGTGGTTTCTAATATGGTTTGGAAGTGATTTATTAATGATTAAAGGAAGAAA
Organism: Nelumbo lutea; assembly: GCF_056320005.1. Taxonomy (NCBI): domain Eukaryota; kingdom Viridiplantae; phylum Streptophyta; class Magnoliopsida; order Proteales; family Nelumbonaceae; genus Nelumbo; species Nelumbo lutea. Next base: position 64,197,554 of record NC_142685.1, on the reverse strand, counting down.
GATAGAACAAGGAGTTGTGAACAATAAACATGCCCAATACAAGGCAAGCCACCCAATTCATATTACAATTGAGCCCAATACATAAACTGTCTTTGAATGCCTTGTTTGGTTAAGTTGCCCGCCAAGCTGTTTGCAGACCTTTTAATCAACGTATTTGGATGTTCATGTCTTTTGACAGCCACAGAAATCTATGGAAATCATTCCTTAGCTTCCAAGTTGCATCCTCTCCTTTTTTAAGTCATCCCACAACTATCTTCGAATCCCCTTTGATAACCAATCTGCCAGTTCCCAATTCTTTAGCCTTTTCTACCCCATAAATTGCTGCCAAAACTGAATCACCTTTCTCAATTGGGCCTGAAAATGAAGAATTAATATTGCTTCCCTCATCCCTAATAACCCCTCCAATACCTAAGGGACTTGGGTTACCCATACTACTACCATCAAAGTTCAGCTTATTCCATCCAACCATAAGGGGTGACCAGACCTCTAGCGTTTTTTGTTTCCTAGAGGAAGAGCCAACAACTGCCCCCCAATTCCAGAAAAGATCCTCCACTCCAAAGTCTGAAAAAAGTTTCAAGGTTCCTACCCAATGAGCAACTTTAAGAGTAATCAATTAGCACCTCCAAGCTTCTCTCCTTCTTGAAGATTCTTGATTATAATTGATATGCTATGTAAACATCAAATTTGCTTAGAACGATATATTTTTAAGACCATAAGGTCAATTCCATTAATCATCAAATATAGTTTCAAGAGTTTATTTTATTATATATTCCATATTAATATAATATATTTTATTATTTATTAATATATATATATAATTTTGGTTTATGGTTTGGTTTGGCAATTTGGACCACATAATGAACACTCCTAGTCATAGCAACCGAAGTGCCATTCTCCAATTTCTTCCCTTCAAAAGTTCTGATGTTGTGTTCTGTCCATAAAGACCAACAGATTACTGCAGGAGATAGTTGATATTGAACCTTGCACCTTTTACTTAAACCTTTCAGGGACCAAGAGCAGTACAATGATATTGCCCAGCTACATCCAAACAGCCTTAGGAAGCATGTCCAAATGCTGTAAGACTCATTACAATGAATCAACAGGTGGTGCATAGATTCTTCCATTGTTCCACAATGGTAACAGCAGTTACCCAACATCATACCTTTTGAAACCTATGGTGGCAGTCCTGTCTAGAATGGCTGTCCACAGGGAAGAAAAAGCTATTTTGGAGGGAATACCTACTCTCCAAATCCATTTCCAATGAATATCTTCAAGGTGATGCCCCGCCAGAACCTTATAAACGGATTTTTTTTATCAGCAACAAAGAAAATCACTCATGAATTACTTAAAATAAAAAAAAAAGGTTACAACAAGATGTTGTGAAAATCTGAAATGACCCATTACATAACATCCACCACCCTATTACAATTGTGCCCAATACATTTTCTGTTTGTGAACTCCTTGTTTTTCCAAACTATCCACCATATTTTATAAAAGGATTTTACTGTGAATTCTCCTGAATTTTCAACAGTTCAACATCTTTTGTCCTTAGATTGTATTTGTAAATTCACCTGATTTAATTCCCCCATGAGGGCCATAATCCTTCCATCTCCTAATCATGGATACTGCACCTGAGATTTGGTGTCCAGACAAGGTGGCCCTTTACCAACTCATAGCAATCAATGATGAAGGCATTCCTGTCCACAGCTGTACTAAATATTTGGGAATAAGATTGGCTTAAAGGACTCAGATCACCCCATCTATCAAGCCAAAATTTTTATCTGATTCCCAATACCAGGCTTAAAGGAGATGAGTTGGGAGAATTCATCTTGCCTTTTTGTTCATACTCTTGCATACATCGAGCCATAGGAGGATTGGACAGAGGCAGTTGCCCATTCTTGTGCAGCTTCACCATACTTTTCATGGATTATACTCCTCTCAAGGGCTTCACTTTCATTACCATACCTCCACTACCATTTTCTTTTAAGTATCTTTTTTCCCTTTTGTTAAACTAAATTCATTTATGGAAATGACTTTTATGTTGTGTTTTTCATATGATGTTTTGTCAAACATGTATTGCTTTTTTGTCTATTGGTTCTGTATTATGATCATTCATATTCAATTCTGTGATCAAGTCCATTGTTCTTTGGTTGTCTGTTGAATTTAGACTATATTTTTCCTCATTAGCTATCATCTTTGTGCATAAAGCATGAAACACTCTTTGTGATAGGGAACTGTTGTAAGGCCAGCTATGGAGCAGGGTGTTGGGCAGTCAAGAAACAACATATCCAAAAAATGAGTGTGGCAAAAATGCATATGGATGAGTAGAAAATCTAGAAAAAATAGGATCAGAAATGAAGTCATTTGAAGGAACCTAGGAATAGCTCCAAATCTCCAATAGGTGATAAATGAAAGAACGTAGACTAAGATGGTTTTATCACATGCATAGAAGACCACCAACAGCACCTGTAATAAGAAATTATTTACTGCAAGTTGAAGGGGCTAGAAGGGCTAGGGGTAGACCAAAAAAGGACATGGATAGAAATAGTAAGATATGATTTAAGTGCCAATAATTTAACAATGGATATGACATTAAACAGAACTGAATGGCGAAACAGGATTCATATAGCCAACCCCGTATAGTTGGGATAAGGCTTGGATGATGATGATGAGCTATCATCTTTGTGCATAAAGCATGAAAACTCTTTATTTTCTCAATAGGGTCCCTGGACTCTATCATTTTTTTTTTCTCATTAGAAACGGTGACTTTCATTAAAAATAGTAATTAATCATCATACTCTGTCAACCACTCAGATATGAGTGTTGACCCCAACCAAGTTCAAAAGTTACAATACAACCCAAAAAAGCTCTCCTTGAAGGCCCCTGCATTGCCAAATTATTAGCCACAGAGTTAGACCAAGTGCACAAGGAAGATCTGTTAGAGAACTTCTGGAATACTTCGGAATTGAGTCCATGTAATTTTGATTCATTTTCAGTGTAATCCTGTTAAGCAGATGGTTTGTCATCTAGACAACCAATATTTTGAGATGTACTACATCTTTTTTATTTTAATGAATTTCCTTTTTATTCTTAAAAAAAAAAGAACTTCTTGGGTGAACCTGATTTGTTTGTACAGTGTACAGTTCTAGTATACATTAAATGTGACATGATAAAGATATATTAACCAATTTGATTTAGTGTTTGAGTATTCTTTAGGTTGGTTAGAGTATCATTATAAACGTATGTTGTTATTTTAAGTTTAACCTAGAAGGTTTTATATGTTATTTCACTATCGCCTGGAGTATTTGTAGAGAGATTGGGCCGAATGGGCCCTAGCCCATTAGTGTCTTTCTTATTAGTTCTTTCTTGTTATGTTTTCTTATTGGGCCTTTTCTTTATGGGCCTTTAGCTCTAGTTTATGTTTTCTAAGTATAGTGCTGATGTGGACGCCTACTTAAGGGCAATCTTATAAATTATGTAACTTAAGTAAGTTTATTAAAAGATTAGTGGGGGAAAGAGGAGATTATCGAACTCTTCCTTTCTTTCTCCTTTCTTCTCCAATCTTCTTTCTTCTGCTTGATGTCTTCTTCTTCTTCCTTACTTTCTTTTGCTTTAATTTGAAATATTCTACTAATTTTATTGGTTTAAATCACATCTTGGTATCAGAGCGGGTCTCCCTTCTGTTTTTCCCTTTTTTTTTTCTTTTTTTCCCATGCACTTTTTTTCTAATCGAAAGGTGTATGGAGAGATAAATTGTTGATTATTTAGAGATCTTGTTTGCCTAGTTGGTAGAGGGTTTGGAGAGTTAGAATCTGACCGAAGATTGCCAAGAAAGTGGGACTGCAGATCTTTTTCCCAAAACCCTAGCCGACTAGAGAATTTCCAGTTATGGGTTGAAGAGGTTGTTTGGGTGTGGCGCTCAAGTCTTGGAGGGTTCCTTTTTATCTCCAAAAGTGGGCAGCTGCAGTTGGAAGTGGTTTGGATAGCTCTGGTTTGAGTAGCTACCTCTTCTTTCTTTTTCCCTAGAGGCCAGGTAAGGTGAAACCCTAGTTTTTGGACTTTGGAGTGCTTGACTGACCTTAGTTAGGTCTATAAAGGTTGAAAACATTGTTTTTTGATTTTCGTTTGTTTAATGGAGCAATCTGGAAGTGAGGCGAAGCAGATCCCGGTGTCGGGGGTTGGTCCCGTAGATTCCATTCTAACAGGAGTGACTACAATTAAACTTGACGGAACAAATTACCTTGCTTGGGCACAATCTATTAAGATCCATGTCTGTAGTAGAGGTAAATTAGGGTTTCTAAGGGGTAGTAAGGTGATGCCGAATGAGATTGATCCTACATATGAGAAATGGATGCAGGATAACTACACAGTTATTGGGTGGTTGGTAAACTCTTTGCAGCCCCACATAAGTCAACATTACCTGTGGATGACTTCAGCCAAGGAGATTTGGGATAGTGTGATAGAGACATACTCTCAGAAATTAAATGTTGCAAGGGCCTATAAACTGAAGAATGATGTGGAAAATTTAAAACAGGGGGAGAAGAGTGTGGCTGTCTACTATTCGATGTTGAAGTCACTATGGCAGGAGACAGATGTTATGGAAGCATTTGTATGGGAAAGCACCAAAGATGCAGAAACTTTTAGGAAATTTGTGGAAAGAATCTGGGTGTTTGAGTTTCTTACAGGACTCAATCCTGAATTTGATATTACAAGATAGAATATCCTGGCCAAGGATGAAGTGTCACTTGCTCAGGCATACTCTATGGTGAGCAGTGAAGAGAGCAGGCGACAGGTCTAGCTACAGACCCCGCCTCCTCTAGAACATTTTGCACATGCTGGAATAAAACCAAAAGGGCTAAATGAAAAAAAGGAGGTGATATGTGAATACTGCAAGAAGCCGAAACATACTAAGGATTCTTGTTGGAAGCTTCATCTAGATCTTCTTCCTGAGAGGTTTTGGAACAACAACAACTTTAAGAAGGGTGGTCAGTCTGAAAAGCCCAATAATGCAAATGTTGTTACAATATCTGAATGTGAAGAAAAATCGGCTATGGAATAACTAGCAACAGTGAAGGCAGAATTTGAGAGATATGGGAAGTTGATAAACCACTTGGAGTCTACTGTTGCATCTTCCTCTTCAGGCATCCCTCTACATCTTCTTTTGCCCATTCAGGTATTCGTGCTTCTGCAAATCATGCTACAGCCTTAGGTAATCGTAGAATTCCTTGGATCATAGATTTTGGTGCATTAGACCATATGACTAGCATACCCAACCTTTTTTGTTCATACCAGCTCCTCTCGGGTAGAGAGAAGATTTCTCTTGCCGATGGGTCTCTTGCTCCCATCTTTGGCAAGGGGAATTCACTTGTATTATCCTCTGTCCTTCATGTTCCCAAACTTAGTACTAACCTTTTATCTGTTAGTAGTTTAACAAAATCAATGAACTGCAGCATAGCCTTCTTTCCTACTTATTGTGTTTTTTTCAGGACCTGAAGTCTCAGAGGATGATTGGGAGTGGCCATGAGGCGAATGTGATATATTTGCTGGATGTCTCTGATCAAAGTCTTGGATTACCTAGTGGAGTAGCTTTGGAGTCTGTTTTATCAGAGTCAGTTAAAAGAGTCATGATATGTCATTTCAGATGTGGTCATTTGTCTTTTTCAGCTTTGAGTCATTTGTTTCCAGAAATGTTTAAGGGAATATCCTTATCGAGTCCTCATTGTGAGTCATGTGAACTTGCAAAACATTGTAGACAATCTTTTTCAGTGAGTAATAAAAGAACTGTTTCTCCTTTCCATATTGTGCACTCTGATGTGTGGGGGGCATATCATTTACCTACTATGGGGGGTTACAAATATTTCATTCTTTTCATTGATGATTTCTCTCGTTACACCTGGATTTACCTTATGAAATCCCAGGATGAAGTACCAAATATTGTACAAAAATTTCACGAACTTATACTTATGCAGTTTAACACTCGGATCAAAATATACATCTGTACTTACTCTTTAGCACACACATACATAGAGGGAACATGTGTGTAAGAGAAGGCTATTTGCTACTGGCACTTGGAGTCTTCACTGAGTGAGAAAAGAGAACCAAGAGAAGAGTATAAAATGATTTTTATTAGACCTCAATTTTCTGATAGGCTTATTTGAACTCCAATTGGAGTGTTCACTCTTTAAAATACACATACATTAGAGGGAACATGTCTGAAAGAGAATGCTATTTCTATGTCACTTGGAGTCTTTGGTGAGTGAGAGGAGAGTATAAAATGTTTCATTGGAACTCAATTTTATGATAGGCTTATTTGAACTCCAATTGGAGTATGTATTCTTCATGTAGACAAGTGGATACAAATGAGAAATTACAGGATTAGGAATCAGGAAGAAACTTAACAATTTAAATTCCTATAAATTTCCATAAACCTTGAATCAAGATGAACTGAATTATGAATTGGTTTTAATGATGCAGTTCGCAAGTCACTATGTACTCTGGCAATTTAGGTAACCATGGTTCTAGATATTCTGTCCTTGATTGAATTCTTTGATGCTTACCTAATTGTCCTTGTAACCAGAACCATCCTAGAGAGGTGGGGGGGGGGGCATCCTTCTCAAAACTGTGCTCCTCCATTTTAGTCTTGGAACTGCCCTTAAAAGCATGATCGTAAATAATGCAAACATATTTTTTGATACATATCAGAGAAATTTTATTAATGCAACTCCACACTCTCTACGAAGACGAAGTAGGCAGCAGGCCAAAAGAGAACAAAGCAAGCTCCACACAAAATGGAGCACAAAAAAAGTCAACTGTTACAAATTACAACCTGGCCCTACACTTTTGTATTTTTGATTTAGACAAGTCCCCATATATTAAGTACAACATTTTTTTTATGAATAAAAATAAATTTTATTAATCAAGGAACTGATTTAGATTTATAAGCTCATACAACAGCCTTTGGAGAGGCATGAGCTACAGCCTCCCCCAACAGATTACAAGGAAACTAAAAATAAAATACAGAAATCACAACTGAGCCCAGATCAAATATTCCCTATTTGCCCCTTGCTTGGCTAATACATCGGGCAAAGCATTTGCGATCTCCCCACCCACTGTATAGAAACTGACATATTCCTTATCAGCCAATTGAAATTCTTAATTTCATTCTTGTAGTACCACACAACATTCTCGGGGTTCTTCAACCAGCCCACCACTACTTTGGAATCCCCTTCAATAATTAGTTTCTCTACTCCCATTTGATTTGCAAATTTCACACCTTATACATAAGCTAGTAGTTCTTCCCTAACAGAATCTCCAAATCTCAGAGGACTCGAGTAAAGAAGAACAACCTCTCCGAACTGATTTCTCATAAGGGTCCTGAATTGCCCCAGATGCTCCCATCAAAGGAGGAGCACCTTGCTACTGTTGACCAGTTTCTCCATAAATCATTGAAGGAGAATTGCTGAAAAAGTTCCAAGATCTTTAGCTAATGTATTGCCCTGTTCAATACACAGTCTTACAAGTCCTGACTGCTTCTCTCCTCTTGGAAAATTCTAGCATTTTCTTCCTAGATTGGCCATATCAAGGCTGCTCAAGCACATTTCCACATAATTCTCCTCCTTTTTTAGGTCAATTAAAGGTAGAATGGCCAAGGATCATGCATACTTTAGCTGGTATGCTCCAGCTACACCCAAACAATGAGAGGAATCAAACCCACAACTTTGTAAAGAACAAACTGGGTATAAATAAGTGATAACAATCTTCTTCATTGAGCTCCACAGAGAGTACACCAGTTGGGAGAAATACTTAGGAAATGTCTTCTATTTTGTAGGTTATCTAAAGTGTTTACTTTCCCATAGTACACTTCCCAACAAAAAGCCATTATCTTGGGGGAACCAGCTTGAACCAAATTTCCTTTGAGGGAAAAGCTTGTTGAACAGAAGATTGACAAATAGACTTAAAATGAGAGCCACAAGTGAAGGTCCCTTTGGTCCTAGGAGCCCACACCCTTTTGTCTAGCTTGGGTGGATCCAAACAAACCTGATTAAGGAGGCAGAGCAAATTAGATAGAGATTCAATTTCATTATTCCTTAACCCCTATGAAAACCAAATTCTCAATTTGGAGCCAAGGGGGTTCTCGAAGGTGAGACAAATTTTGAGATCATCTCTTTTTTATACAAAGAAATTGAGAATAACCAAGGGAATAGGTCCTTTAAAGGGATATTTCCCACCCAAATATCCTCCCAAAACTGGACAGAATTATCGGAACAAAAATCATACCTGACAAACTCGAGAAACTAAGAGTGTTGTGAATGGCCTTCCAAGGTGCTGCCAGATTAGCCCACCTTGATAAACCAGCATCCCACCCATCCTCTGAGCTACAATGGAAGCTTCTCACCACTTCATGCCATAATCTCTCTCTCTCTCTCTCTCTCTCTCTCTCTCTCTTTCTCTCCAATGGCCAATCCACAATCATTTCCCCAACAGTGCTAGATTTTTTTGGACCACCCTCCTTGGTCCCAAGACCCCCTTCACTTTGCTTCTACACATAATTTCCCACTAAACCAAATGATCATTTTTTCCTTGTCTTGGTTTCCAAAGGAAGCCTCTCATTAGTTTCTCTAGTTTCTTTGCTTCCCTAGGTGGTTTCCTATAGACGGAAAATATGTGGGTAAGTTTGTCAATGTAGCTCTTATTAAGGTGATCCTACCACCCAAAGAGATGTGATTCTTTTTCCAAGAAGTTAATCTCTTCTCAAACTTTTCCAACACTGGAGTCCAGAAGTTACTCTCCCTAGGATTTTCTCCTGACAGAAGCCCTAAATAGGACATAGGCCATGAAGAGATGGAACATTCAAGACACTTTCACACTCTGCAATGGCCTCAACCTCCCTATCCTCCAAGTTGATACCTAATATGCAACTATTTTCCAAATTTATTTTCAAATTGGAGATTCTTTCAAAACCTTTGGTTAACTCTTTTAAGTTTGCCACCTTTTCACTTACACCCCCATCACAGAAAATCATCAAATCATATGCAAACTGAAGATGGGTGACTGGGATCTGATTCCTCCCTAATCTTCAACCCCAAATAACATCTTCCTTATCAACCTTAGTGATGATTCTACTGAGCACATCAACTACTAAGTACAACTTCAATATTTAATTATATATTGCTACAACTGAAATGGATGAAATAGCAGAATAACATAGATTTGAGTGGGTTTAGCTTCTCTTTCCTTGTTGTTGGTGGGACTAATCTATCTTCTAGCATCTCTCTTGTGTACACTAACATAAACTAAGGTAAGAATGGGAGAGAACTGGGAGTGAGGAAGTTGGAAGTTAGTCAATGAGGCTCTGTTGGAAAAGTGGTTCTAGTGATTCAATGAACAACCAGATAGTCTGTGGTCGAAGGGTCATTGCAGCCAAATATGTTTATAGAAACTTGAATTGGGTTCCAGGGTAGTCTAGCGAGTCATATGGCTGTGTGCTATGGAAAGGTGTGGAGAAAAGTTTCAACCATTTCAGTTACTGATCCCAAAAAAAAAAGTTTCAGCCATTTCTCTACAGGTATAAGATACAAGATGGGCAATGGGCAAAGAATTTCAACCATTTCAGTTACTGATCCCAAAAAAAAAAGTTTCAGCCATTTCTCTACAGGTATAAGATACAAGGTGGGCAATGGGCAAAGAGTGTGATGAGTGGTGCATCAATAGACCTCTAATGCATCTATTTCCAGAATCCAGTTCTTTTCCTGGCAGCAAGGAACAGGAATGCTTTGGTAGCAGATTACTTTCAGTTTTCAAATGATGAAGTGATGTTCTATTTCTAGAATAAACTTGAATGGTTGGGATGTGGAAGACATGTTGGAGCTTTTCTTGGTGATTCATACGGTAAAACCAGATGCAAGTCATAGGCACAAGAGAATCTTGAAATTTGAATTTTCTGGTGCTTTCTTGGTAAAATCCTTCCATGGATCCCTACTTGGTCATCCTTCTTGTCCACTCAAAAATTCAAAGATTTGGCTTCACCGAATTTCTCCAAAAGAGACTTTCATGGTTTGGTCAGCCATCTTAAGTAAATGCTTGACTAAGGACAATTTAAGTTGTGGTTTGGAGTTAGAGGATGTATGCCAGCAACACTTCTAGATCTTTTATTGGGGTAGAGTTTATCTTGTCTGTCAAACAAGGGAAGACTTATTTGGGAGATATTAACAGCTGTGATCATCTGGAATGTCTTGAAGGGGAGATATGGTAGAATTTTTTATCCGCTGGTGTCTTTTGTAAAACAAGAGTAAACAAAGGAAGAAGAAGAATTTGTTATCTGTATTCATCAATCTCGTATGTATATATACAAGTTACAAATTCTATGTTAGGAAAGAAGACTAATTAAATTCCTACAAATCAGTCCTACAATCAAGGTAAATCATATCTCCCTAGTATTTACTTCCTATTCTGTAACACTCCCCCTCAAGTTGGAGAATAGATATTAATCATGCCCAGCTTGTTACAAAGATAATCAACCCGGACACCATTAAGAGCCTTTGTGAAGATATCTCCCAGTTGTTCTCCTTTTTTCACATAACCTGTGGAAATCAAACCTTGCTGAATCTTTTCACGAACGAAATGGCAATCAATCTCGATATGCTTAGTTCGTTCATGAAAAACATGATTAGATGCAATGTGAAGAGCAGCTTGGTTATCACACCATAACTTGGCTAGTACTGAGGTTTTAAGACCTACTTCAGTTAGAAGCTGATATATCCACATTATTTCACACACAGACTTGGCCATAGCACTATATTCCGATTCTGCACTCGAACGTGAGACAACATTTTGCTTCTTGCTTTTCCATGAAACTAGATTCCCTCCAACAAATACACAATAGCCTGAAGTAGACCTTCAATCTTCCTTGGATCCTGCCCAGTCAACATTTGAAAAATATTCAATTCTAGTGTGACCATGATTGCCATACAAAATTCCTCGCCCAGGTGCTCCTTTTAAGTAGCACAAAATTTGTTCTACAGCTGTCCAGTGATTAACTGTTGGAGAGGACATATACTGACTCACCACACTAACTGAATACGCAATATCTGGACGAGTTACAGTAAGATAATTCAACTTTCCAACCAATCTTCTATATCTCTCAGGATCTTCAAATAATTCACCATCTTTTTTGAGCTGCAAGTTAGGAACCATTGGAGTGCTACATGGCTTAGCTCCCAACTTTCCTGTCTCAGACAACAAGTCAAGTACATATTTCCTTTGAGATAAGAATATTCCCTTCTTGCTTCTTGTTACGTCAACACCCAAGAAGTATTTCAACATTCCCAAATCTTTGGTATGAAACTGAGTGTGGAGAAAGGATTTAAGGGATGGAATCCCTGTAGTATCACTCCCAATAATGACAATATCATCCACATACACAACTAACAAAATGATGCCGGCAGTAGAGTGCTTGAAGAAAACAGAATGATCAGACTTACTTTTCTTCATACTAAAATTCTCGACTGCCTGACTAAACTTTCCAAACCAGGTGTGAGGACTCTGCTTCAACCCGTATAGAGACTTATGAAGATAGCAAACTTTCCCATACTCCCCCTGAGCAACAAAGCCAGGCAGTTGCTCCATATAAACTTCCTCCTGAAGATCCCCATGAAGAAAAGCATTCTTGATGTCTAACTGATGAAGGGGCCAATTATAAGTAGCTGCCATAGAAATAAACAACCTGACAGAAGTAAGTTTAGCAACAGGAGAAAATGTATCAGAATAATCCACTTCATAAGTCTGAGCATATCCTTTAGCAACAAGACGGGCTTTCAATCAGGCAATGGACCCATCAGGATTGACTTTAACTGTAAACACCCATTTACACCCAATAGCCTTCTTATTTGCAGGTAAATTTACCAAGGTCTAAGTACCATTGTCCTCTGAAGCATTCATCTCCTCAATCATAGCATTACGCCATCCAGGGTGAGAAAGGGCTTCTTTAACAGTCTTAGGAACAGAGATAGATTCAAGAGATGCAATAAAAGAATAAGAAGAGGACGACAAATGATTATAAAACACAAATGAAGATGCTGGATAAGTACACTTACGCTTATCTTTACGAAGATCAATAGGAAGATCATCATTAGAGACTGGTTCTGATGACGAAGGAACAAGATCAGTTGAGACTGGATCTTCCGACGAAAGAGCTGGTGCAGGACATGGATCCGGAGGGGTTGGTCGCCGAGAATAAACCTGTACTGTAGGTGGCTTAGGCCTGGCAGGAGTAGATTCAATAGGATGTGAAACAGATGATGTGACAATATAGATTAACAAATCATCATCCTCCCCTTGACTTGAATGAGGAGTAGATGGAAAGAAAGGTGTATCTTCTAGAAAATTAACATCAAATGACACAAGATATCTGTGAAGAGTAGGACAATAACATCTATACCCTTTTTGAACATGAGAATACCCAAGAAAAACACACTTCAAAGATTTTGGATCTAGTTTGGTAACCTGAGGACGAACATCCCGAACAAAGCATGTACACCCAAATATCCTAGGCTCAATAGGGAACAAGTTTTATTTGGAAACAGAACATGATAAGGAGTCTTACCCTGAAGGGCAGACGAAGACATACGATTAATCAAAAAACATGCTGTGGAAACTGCATCAGCCCAGAAAGGTTTAGGAAACTTCATTTGAAATAACAAAGCTCTTGTAGTTTCAAGAAGGTGTCTATTTTTTCGTTCAACAACCCCATTTTGAGATGGTGTATCTTCACAAGAAGTTTGATGAAGAATGCCATGCTGAAGAATGTAAGTTTGAAAGGATTCTGACAAGTACTCCTTAGCATTATCACTTCTCAATATTTGTACAAAAACATTAAATTGAGTTTTAACTTCAACACAGAAAGCAGAAAAATGAGAAAACACCTCAGAACGATTTTTCATTAAATATAACCATGTCATACGAGAATAATCATCAACAAAAGTAACAAAATACTTAAACCCAGTTTTGGACTCAACTGGACAAGGACCCCAAACATACAAGAGTAATCATCAACAAAAGTAACAAAATACTTAAACCCAGTTTTGGACTCAATTGGACACGGACCCCAAACATCTGAATGGACTAACTCAAAAGGAGCACTAGCTCGTTTATTGACTCTAGGACTCGAACTAAGACGATGGTGTTTAGCAAACTGACAAGACTCGCAATTTAATGATGACAAACTTTGAAATTGAGGACAAATTTGCTTTAACACATGGAGAGAGGGGTGGCCCAACCGACAATGTGCTTCAAAAGGGGTTACAACTCCAGAACAGGCTATGGATCTTGGAACTTGTGTATCAAGGATGTAGAGACCTCTAGACTCATGTCCCTTACCAATAATCTTCTTCGTCGTAAGATCCTGAAATAAACGATAATTAGGAAAAAATGAGACACAACAATTAAGGGTACGAGTGAGTTTTCTAACAGATGACAAAGGAAGTTATGGTGTTGGACTAATTGTGCTAGACCCAATAACACAAGATGTTGACCCATCTGCTAAAGTAATAGGAGAGGTAGATTTATGTGACTGAAAGGTAAAAAACAGACTTAAATTACCTGTCATATGATCTGTAGCTCCAGAATCAATGACCCATTTTGAAGAGGAGGAAACAAGACATGTATTGGGTTTACTTGACTTGACGATGGCAATAACAGGAGTAGATTGAGGTTTCAATGATTCTTGGTATTGAGCAAATTTGGCATGTTCATCTGCATATATCATAATAGACTTCTCAGAAGTATCCGTGGTGGATGCAATATGGGCAAACTGAGTTTTCTTATTCTGCAACTTCCTGCAATCCCGCTTCTATGTCCTGGCTTATGACAATAATGACACACTATCTCTCCTGACTCCTGTCCACGAGTATTAGTATTTCTGTCATAGTTACTTGACCTGTCATAATTGCTGGATCCTTTACCACTGCCACTCCTGTATTGTTGTCTCCCTGATTCAGATGTATTATTGCGGCTGACAAGGGCACTACTAGGCTGAATAGGTGGAGAACTTTTTGTACGGAGGACCCTACTGAAAGCATCTTGTAGAGAAGATCTCTGAACTAGAAAGAATCTGAGATTTAGCAGTCTCAAATTCAGATGGTAGGGCAGCTAAAAAACTCATAACAGCCATCTTTTCTCGCTGAGCTTGTTGAACAGTCACATCAGTACTAAACGGAAGCAACATATTAAGTTCTTCATATGTTTTCTTGAAATCCATGAAATAGCTTGTAAGAGATCTATCGCCTTTGTCCGCCCTGTAAAAGGCTTTGCACACATCATAAATGCGGGAAATATTCCCCTTTTTGGAGTACAAGAATTCTAGATAGTTCATTAATTCCTTAACAAATCCACAGTGAGTGACTAAAGCAACCACCTCACTTTCAATGGAGTTGCGTATTTGCAAGAACAAACGAGCATCCTCCCTTAACCAAGACTTTCTCGAGTCATCATTAGGAGGGTCATCAGTCAAATGGTTATCCATAGCAATACTCAACAAATATAGTTGAATAGTTTTACTCCAATCCAGATAATTAGAGCCATTAAGCTTATGCTCAGTTATTTTTGACATCACTGGAACAACATCCGACATAACTACTGATTTCTTGTTTGCCATAATCTCAAAATTCAAATAAACAAAATATTTTGAACACCGAAAATCAACGGAGCACACCTGCTGAAAACACCATAATCGATATGCACGTAACAAAGCACAAATATGTGCTATACAGGACGAGGCGAGCCAAAAGACAACGACTGAAAAATTTTTTGGTGACAGATGCGCCTCCATGCACTAGCGCGTGTAACTGTGGCAGAATCTTCAGGCAGCACGTGAGACACACGCGCAGGGCTGCTGACTGCCGGACTTTGCAGAACCTCCGATCGGCGGGTGGCGCTTCTTCCTGGATGGGCGGTGAGAGTAAAAAAAAACTGCTCCAAGGAGGTGACCCAAAACACCAAAAAATTTTCCTCTACCTACTGTTTACTTGGGAAAAAAAAACAAAAGGGCAGGCCGAGACTAGAGGCTCTGATACTATGTAAAACAAGAGTAAACAAAGGAAGAAGAAGAATTTGTTATCTGTATTCATCAATCTCGTATGTATATATACAAGTTACAAATTCTATGTTAGGAAAGAAGACTAATTAAATTCCTACAAATCAGTCCTACAATCAAGGTAAATCATATCTCCCTAGTATTTACTTCCTATTCTTATCCGCTGATGTCTTCTAACAAGGAGGTGCTGAGTTCATGGCACCCTCTATTCTTAGTTGTCAATTCTCAAAGAGTTCAGTATCTATTAAATTCAGCAATTTTTTTATCATGGAAATCTGTGTTTCTGATTAAGATATACTCTTTTGTACAGTATCAAAATACAGATCTTGCGTAAAGGGGGTCCTTGGCATTTTCTTGCTTGATTTGGCTATTTTCAGACTTGAACCGCATTCTCACACTTGTCATCCCATGATATTACCATGGCACCAAAAATTGGCCCCTCATTAAGTTACATTACCTTCAGAAAACGAAAAACAATGGCCCTAGTTACAGAAAAGAAAAAGAAAAAACAAAATGTTGGCAAGGTGTTTTTTTTTTTTTTATTTGTTTCATTCTTTTGGGAAAAGATAAAGTAACCAATTACTAAAAATAAGCCCAAGTACAGCAAGTAACCATGCATTGGGAATTTACAAAAATCTGTTAATTGATATTACCTTTTCCATTCTTACAAAAACAGAAGATCAAAATAAAAAAAAATGTATTGTAAGTTCTTCCTTTAAACAGACCTTGCATTGCTTCCCACAACAGAAGCATCCCTAGGATTTTCTCAAGGTTCAAAGTATGGATATTTTGAACCCACCAATTTGCTAAATACTAGGATTTAGGACATGTGACCACTTTTAAATGTTAATACCCTTTCTGGAGATGTCTTGGCTCAATTCATGAAACTTGTTGAGTTGGACCTAATTGTTTTTATTCTTATTTTATAGGAAGTTATTGGGCTTTAGGCCCATTAGTTTATGTTTTAAGTTGTGACTGTTCAACTACATTAGTAGCCCCCTACTAAGGGCATCCTTGTAATATATCATCATTTAAGTTAAGTATAAATATAATGAGGGGTTGGCGGCTAGGGTTAATCTAAGAATCCTGGTTGACTTTCTACTATTTTCTCCTTTTCTTTTCTTCTCTACTGCTGAAATCCTCATCTTCCTCCTCTTTTCCTTCACAAGAAATTCGACTAAATCTGCAATCAGTGATTTCTACTTGGTATCAGAGCAGGCCGAAGGTTCCTTGAGTTGTTTTCTCATGCAGCCCTAGATCGGCCGACTACATGGTGATTTAAGAGGCTGATCAAAGATCTCAGGTAAGCCCAGTTTTTGGATTTTTTGGTGGATTTATGTGCCTTGTAGCTGGTCTAAGGTTTCTCATCAAAATCAGGAAAAACTAGAGAAAGGGGAAGAGTCTTGTTTCTGCTGGACTCTTCAATTTTGACCTAGGAAGTGGCGCTCTAATTTTTTAGGGTTTCTTAGAGTTTTCTGTAAGGGGTGGTTCAAGTCCTGCCTGATTTGGAGGCTTCTAGAGAGAGCGGCTGCCTCTTCTCTCTTTTCTCCCATCCTGCCTAATTTGCATATTTCAGTTATTTTCTTTACACTTTTTGAGAAGCATAGAGGGTCACGGAGTTGAAAAGCCCGAGAGTGAAATGGGACTAGTGGGAGGAAGTGTTGGAGACCTTTTTGGGACTGGGACCATTACTACAGTTAGGTTGGATGGTGCAAATTACTTAGAATGGTCACAATCTGCAAAGATGGCCATTGATGCTCGTGGAAAATTAGGGTATACCACTGGTGAAGAAGTGAAACCCGAAACTAGCAACTCCCGATGGGTACAGGAGAATTATATGGTGATGACTTGGTTGTGTAATTCCATGTTGCCCCATACAAGTAAAGATTTTTTATGGGCAAATACAACTAAGGAAATATGGGATGGGGTTGCAGAAACCTATTCACAAAGGGAGAATGTTGCTAGGGCTTATCAGTTGAGAAATCAGATTATTTCTACAAGGTAGGGAGATAGACCTGCTGCAGCCTATTTTTCAGCCCTTAAAACCTTGTGGCAGGAGATTGACCATTTAGAGACATTTTCTTGGGAAACCACTAAGGATGCAGCTACCTATCAGAAACAACTAGAGAAGTATAGGGTGTTTGAATTTCTTGTGGGCTTTAATCTTGAGTATGATATTGCAAGACAACATCTTCCTTCCAGGGACAATGTTACCCTCTCCCAGGCATATGCCTTTATGTCAGGGGAGGAGAGCAAGAGAGATGTGATGATGAAAAATCATGTTTTTGATCAGTTTGCCATGGTGAGTACTGTGAAACCTAAACAAAGTGGAGATCAGGGTGGCAGTGAAATCAAGAAGGAAGATAAAAGAGATTTGATCTGTGACTACTATAAGAAGCCTAAACACACAAGAGATACTTGCTGGAAGCTTCACCCACATCTTGTGCTGACTAGACTGAAAAATAATAAGGAAAATGCACACATGGCAGTTACTGGTGACATTCCGGCCCCTCCTACTACAACTACTCTGGAATTTGTTGCAACTGCTGCAGTAAGGGCCAAACTTGAGAGGTATGGGCAACTTCTGAACCAGCGGAATACAGCCAGTTCCAGTTCAGCAGCAAGCGGACAACAAGGTACAGGTGGTACTGGTGGAGTCCACTCTACTTCCTTTGCTCACACAGGTAGTTCACATGTTACTGCAAATTATGTTTCTACTTTAGGTAAGGAAGGACCTCCTTGGATTATAGATTCTAGAGCCTCAGAGCACATGACCCATAGCTCTACTATTTTTTCTTCTAGTAGAGATAGGGTCTCCACAGCTGATGGATCCCATGTTCCCATTGCTGGGAAGGGATCTGTCAAGATTAGTGATTCTATTTCTCTACCCTCTGTCCTTCATGTTCCCAGATTGTGAACTAATTTTTATTTGTTAGTAGTTTGATTAAGAACCTGAACTGCTTAGTAATTTTTTCTCCTAGTCATTGTGTTTTGTAGGATCTGGATTCAAAGACAATTGGGAGTGGTCGTGAAGTGAATGAGATCTACCTCTTGGATGTGCTTCCTGAAGGGATAGGAAATCCATCATATGGACGCCCAAGATTGCGGAATAAAGGGGGTGAATTTCAAAAAAAATTTCTTTCCCTTCAACTGGGAATCGAATTCCCTATTTAGAAAATCATATTTTCAATGATCATTCTTGAACCATAAACTGAACCAGATCTGAACCAAAAGGAGGAGAGAGAGATAATGCCTGATACAGAGAAATAATATCTCTCAATGGAGGTGTTCATGCCCAAAGTAGAAACCAAAATCTGCTCCCACTGAAGATGGCGCAGTGCAAGGTGGAGCAGAATCAGTAGTGTCCTTCCTAAGAACCTGATTCTTCCCAAGAATCACCTGGACGGCCTGTGAATACAACTCCTACCAATCTTTTCTCCAAAAGATTGGAATCAAAATCCAATCTTGATTTCTCCCAAGGAATGGAGATCGAACTGCTATAGGCGGCGGCTGCAGGAAGGAGGCGGCTAAAGAGAATTTGCAGGGTGCAGAATTCTCTCTTCTGTGATATCAGCTCTGAAGACAAGACTGCTGGTTGTCTGTTGTGTTGGATGTGATGTCTAAAGGCTGCTGCCCCCTCTTCCTTTTATAGACTTAAAGGGATCAGCTTCTAATCCCATTAGGAGTTGCTAACCCAAATCATGTCTGGATTAGAAGTCCCTTTAAGATAAGGGTTAATCCTTATCTTATCTGTGGATTAGATCAGCCAGCTCCTAATCTAATTAGGAAGTTTCCAAATCTAAATCTCATTTAGATCTTGGACTCTCTGAGTGGATAGGGTGTGGGCCCAATCCTATCAGCTGATCTTATCTCAGAATTCGCCCTTTAAAGACTAATCAAATTAGCCCCGTTCGAAATGGGCTTAAGGCCCATTTAGGGTTATGTATTCATTAAGCCTTCCAAACTGCTGCCCAGTTGAGCTTTTTTGTATGGCGTGGGACCCAAACATTGATCTACACATCAGCCACATGGGTTCAGCCCAACCTTTGTTACAAGGCCTGGCCGAATACACTGTTATGGACAGTGCACCCCCTGAAACCCATCAAATGGGCTCTATGGGCCCAACACTTACTCTAAGTGGTCCCTGGGCCAAGCCACCTTGTAACACCCAGGGACTTGTGGGCAAATGCAAGATTAGCCCATCAGGTATTATCCTCAATGGTCTTACACTTAACCTCTCAGCCCATAATGATCATACACTACTCGACAAGAGAGGACCTCTCCCTCGGCTGCAAGGAACAATGTTGCACTCTCTAATATGGATCCCGGGAATTAAAACCTATTTACAAACATTTCGAAACCATAATATATATACTTTTTATCTCATATAAAATATATTTTGCAAAACAAATTTCAACGATTGAAATCGGCTGCCGGCAGTCTTGGTTTCCATCAGTGAGAGTGCATCCCCGATCATTACCTTTGTCCGAAAAAGGGGCTGATCCTGTCACTATGATCACCCACTCAGATGAATTCTCAGACTGTCCCAACATACCTAGGTTTTGACCCCCGCTAAGGATCTCACTAATTGGTACATCAAAGACAGCCCAATCTGACACCTAGTGCAGTATCATAATCGAGTCTAGGGGTTGGGTGTAACTTTCCAGTTTTGCCCATCAATCTCCAAGGTCCAGGGCAATACTAGAAATTTGGTCCAGTTCAAAGATTCAAATAATTCCACACTGTATGTGCCTGGGGTCTCACCCTGGCAGCTGAGACAAGCCACCCCAACTGACTTGGTGGCACCACAGTGTCAGCCTTGTCAGGATAGGTCTCCCCAGACCGACCCACTGGCTGTGAACATTCTAAACTAACACGAGTCTCATTAAGTGTCCAGTTTAAGGGTATTACGCAGAAACATATCAAGGGAACATGAATCAAATATGCACTTTTATTCATTTACAATAAACTCATAAAATACATCATTTTGATTGAAGCTAAGGGCATACAAAAACTAACACTTCCTCCTCATCAGAGTCATCATGTCAGCAAGGATAGTGAGTCAAGGTCTGTAGGTCAAATTATGCTTTGGCATAATTGTTTGGGCCATTTACCTTTTCCTTCTTTGAGTCTTTTGTTTCCAAAATTTTTTTAGTCTGTTAGTTTGTCAAGTCTGGAGTGTGAAGGTTGTCAACTTGGAATGCATTGTAGACATTCATTTAAACCTAGTAATAAAAGGTGTTCTTCTTCTTTTGATGTCATTCATTTTGATGTGTGGGGACCTTACCATGTTACTTCTATGGGAGGCTATCGATATTTTCTCTTATTTGTGGATGATTTATCACGATACTCTTGGATTTACTTGATGAGATCCCGCGATGAAGTACCATCCTTGGTGAGGCAATTTCATCAGATGGTGATAACACAGTTTGGAACAAGAATAAAGGTGTTCAGATCAGACAATGCCAGAGAATATTTTGAAAAACACCTTGCCTCATATCTGTTAGAATATGGTGTTGTCCATTAGAGCAGTTGTCCTTGCAGTCCACAACAGAATGGTGTTGTAGAAAGGAAGAACAGACACATTGTTGAGATTGCAAGAAGCATGATGATCACATCTACAGTTCCAGTTTGGTTTTGGGGTGATGCAGTTCTCGCAACAATATATCTGATTAACAGGGTGCCCTCTCGCATACTTGGATTCAGCACCCCATTCAATCTCCTTTTTCCTGAGGGGGAGATGTTTCATATTCCTCTCAGGGTGTTTGGGTGTGTCTGCTTTGCACATATCCTTGGTCCTCACCGCTCGAAGCTTGACCCCAAGGCAAAGAAGTGTATCTTCCTTGGATATGTAGAAAATCAGAAAGGGTACTGCTGCTATGATCTAGTCTCTAGGAGCCGGTATGTTGTATTGAATCCACCTTTTTTGAACCCACATACTTCTTCTCAAAGAATCCTTCTTAGGGGGAGTGTTTTGGGGAAGTGAGTCAGCAGTCTATTTCTCTCCTAGTTCTAGTCCCTGTGTCTATTCATGTGCTTGATCGGCCTGTGTCACCTACCTTACCACCTCCTTTGCGTCCTACTTCTCAGCATTACTTACGACTGAGACTTCACAAGGAGGTTTATTCCACTATAGCAGAACTCACATCACTTCCTGTCGGTTCCTTGGAGACTCCAGATTCAACTGACATGGATTCAAGTATTCCTCTTGGTCCTGCTACTATTTCAGTTCCCATTGATTCTACCAACCCTGTTACAGATAACCTTGATCTTCCTATTGCTCTCAGAAAAGGGAAGAGAAAGTGTACTGCTCATTGTATTTCATAGTACTTATCCTACAGTGGACTTTCTCCTTCCTACCGTGTTTTTCTTTCCTCTCTTGACTCAGTGTCTATACCCAAGGGTGTTAGTGAGGCTCTCTCCAAACTTGAGTGGGAGACAGTTATGCAGGAAGAGATGGCAGCTTTGATTAAGAATCAGACATGGGATAGTGTGGATCTATCAGAAGGCAAGGAGACAATTGGATGCAGATGGGTTTACACAGTAAATTATAAGGTAGATGGAAGCATAGAAAGGTACAAGGCAAGACTTCTTGCAAAAGGGTACACACAGACGTATGGTATTGATTACTTAGAGACCTTTGCACTAGTTGCAAAGATGACTTCTGTTCAGATACTTCTTGGCCCTTGTTTCAACTTGATGTAAAGAATGCTTTCCTAAATGGGGATCATACTCTTGGCCCTTGTTTCAACTTGATGTAAAGAATGCTTTCCTAAATGGGGATCTACAAGAGAAAGTGTATATGGATCTTCCTGCTGGCTTATATAGTGATGCTGAAAAGGGAAAGGTATGCAGGCTTAAGAAGTCACTTTATGGCTTGAAACAATCTCCTAGAGCATGGTTTGACAGATTCAGAAAGGCCTCGATTGCTTTTGGCTACATCAGACTCAATCCGATCATACCTTGTTTGTGAAGCGAAGGGGATCTTTGGTGTCAGTCCTAATTGTTTATGTGGATGATATTGTTGTCACGGGGAATGACCCAAGTGAGATTGATTGTCTGAAAAGGAATCTACATAAAGAATTTGAAATTAAGGATCTTGGAGAACTGGGATACTTCTTAGGCATTGAAGTTGCAAGATCAAAACATGGAATTTTTATCTCTCAAAGGAAGTGTGTCTTGGATATTCTTCAAGAGACAAAGAAGCTTGGAACGAAGGCAATCAATACCCCTATTGATCAGAACCATAGAATCAATGCATCAGAAGGTGAGCTAGTAAAGGACATTGGGAGATATCAAAGACTTGTGGGTTGACTGCTATACTTGTGTATGACAAGACTAGAAATTTCCTATGCAGTAAGTGTGGTAAGTCAGTACATGCATGCTCCACGAGTCCAGCATTGGGAGGCAGTTGACAGGATTCTTGCTTATATGACGGGACACCTGGGCAGAGGCATATTGTTTACTGATCATGGACAGTTGAAACTAGAGGCTTATACAGATGCAGATTGGGCAGGATGCCTTGATGACAGGAGATAAACTTCAGGAGTATGCACCCTTACTGGGGTTAACTTTGTCTTGTGGAAGTGTAAGAAACAAGCAGTGGTGGCAAGATCAAGTGCTGAATCTGAATACAGGGCCATGGCACATGGAGTTTCAGAACTTCTCTAGATCCATTCCCTATTAGAAGAAATTGGTGTACAGGCAGAAGAACCTATGATGTTGTATTATGATAATCAGGCAGCAATTAACATTGCCCATAACCCAGTCCAGCATGACTGAACTAAGCACATTGAAGTGGATAGACATTTTATCAGAGAGAGAGCGACTTCTGGAGAAATTTGTCTTCCATACATTGCTTCTGATCTGTAGCTCGCTGATGTTCTCACAAAAAGTATTGCAAAGAACAAGCTGGAGCATGATCTACGCAAGTTGGGAATGTGTGACATTTACTCCCAACTTGAGGGGGAGTGTTGAGTTGGGCCTAGTTGTTTTTTTTTCTTATTTTAAGTTATTTAGTTAGGAAGTTGTTGGGCTTTAGGCCCATTGGTTTATGTTTTAGGTTGTGACTGTTCAGCTACATTAGTAGCCACCCTACTAAGGGCATCCTTGTAATATCTCATCCTTTAAGTTAAGTATAAATATAATGAGGGGTTGGCGGCTAGGAATCCTGGTTGACTTCTTACTCTTTTCTCCTTCTCTTTTCTTCTCTACTACTGAATTCCTCATCTTCCTCCTCTTTCCCTTCACAAGAAATTCAACTAAATTTGCAATCAGTGATTTCTACTAAACTTAAAAAGTTTTTTAATCTAAGGGTATCGCTGCTTCTGTTTTCAGATATATGAGCATCCCCCTCTCACCCCGAATGGCCCAATAGACTGCAGTAGGTACCATGTTCCAAATTATCTTGTCGTTCCTGCTCATGTCCCCCATTTGCCACACTTATAGGAACTCTTTTGTTGTTGCCAGGAAGCAGGTTTGTGTCGCAAATAAACCTAACATCTTTGCCCACACCTTAGCCACAAAACTCCAGTGAAGGAAAAGGTGATCTACTGTTTCTATATAGTTATTACAAAATATGTAATTGGATAATTCACCACCATTCCTCGCCTATCTATAGTAAGGCATCTATTTTGTACTGCATGTCAGAAGAAATGATACAGATGGAAACAAATTGCTCCATGACCTTGAGTGTGGAAATCTTCTATGAGCCCCTGTGAGAGGCCCCTCTAAAATGAATTAACTGAGAAGTTCTTAGACTTATCCAACACCTAAAATCCTTTTGTTTCCTTGGTTCTTGTTTAACTTTACCTCATCTAATGTTTGAAGAAATTCTTAAATGATGCTCATAAGAAAGACATCTAATAAATTGGACATTTTAACTTTTCCAAACTTTTCTCTACATCTATGATTTGGGGGATACAGTTCCTTATAGGGAGTAGACATTTTGACATGTAATGGCATGAGTTTGGATACACTTACATGTCTCAGCTGTAAAAGCTTCCCAAATGTATTGGCATGAGGAGCCCTGGATCCTCCACGTTGACAACTCATCTAATCAGCGAAGAAGGGGAGTCGGACTCATACTTTATGGACCAAGCGAGGCGAAGGTGGAGTACACTCTCCAGTTTGCATTCGAAGCGTTGAACAACGAAGCGGAGTACAAGGCATTGATAGCCGGGCTGAAGTTGGCAAAGGAGGTTGGCGCGAAGCACGTCGTGGTGTGCAATGATTCTTGGCTGGTCATGAACCAAGTGAATGGTGAGTATGAGGCTTGAGAACCCGCCATGATGGATTATTTGGCCAAAGTGAGGGAGCAACTGCCCGGCTTCCACTCTTGGCTTATCCGACAAGTACCAAGATCAGAAAATAATGAGGTTAATGCGCTTTCGAAGCTGGCTAGCACAAGCGACGTCACCAAGAGGACGGTGTATATTGAAGACTTGTCGCGACCTAGCATTGTGATGGCGGTAGAAGAGGTCGCTCCCGTGTTGACAATAGAACCAAGTTGGATCGATCCTCTTGTTGATTATCTGCTCCACGGGACCCTACTAGCAGATCGTAAAACGGCTTGGAGGGTAGAGCGTCAGTCAGCTCGCTATGTCCTTATTGGTGAGCGACTGTATAGGAGATCCTTTACGCTCCCCTACCTGCGCTGCTTGCGATCATCAGAGACAAGCCAGGTGCTACACGAGATCCATGAAGGTCTCTGTGGAGGGCACCTCGGGGGTAGGGCGCTCGCCCAAAAGGCGCTACGCAAAGGATTTTACTAGCCTACAATGAAGGCGGATGCACTCAAACTCGTCCGGAAATGTGATAACTGCTAGAGGCACACTAACATACTTCACCAGCTCGCTGCCTCGCCCAAAAGGCGCTACACAAAGGATTTTACTAGCCTACAATGAAGGCGGATGCACTCAAACTCGTCCGAAAATGTGATAATTGCTAGAGGCACACCAACATACTTCACCAGCTCGCTGCCGACCTGAAGTATCTGACCAGCCCGTGGCTCTTTGCCTAGTGGGGAATAGGCATCTTCGTTCCATTCCCACTGGCGACCGGGCAGAGAAGATTCCTGGTCATGGCGGTTGACTATTTCACGAAGTGGGTGGAAGCTGAGCCACTGGTGACCATCACAGTCCGGAACATACAAAACTTCTTCTGGAAGAACATTTAATGCAGATTCGGACTCCTAAATGTGCTTATATCCGACAACGAGAAGTAGTTTGAGGACATAAAGTTTCAGAATTGGTGTGTCAAGATGGAGGTCTAGCAGAATTTCACTTTAGTGGTGCATCCACAGGCGAATGGTCAGGTTGAGGAGGTGACGAACAGGGCAATCCTCCACGGACTCAAAGCTCGGCTTTCTCGAGTTAAGGGTTTGTGGGTTGATGAGCTGCCTAACGTCCTTTAGGCCTACCGAACTACCATCAAGATTGCAACCAAGAGACCCCATTTAACTTGACGTATGGTACGGAGGCCGTAATCCTTACCGAGATTGAAGTACCGACCTTGTGGTTAGAAGTGCACAACGAGGAGGCCAATGACGACGAGCTGTGGACCAACCTCGACCTGATCGAAGAATTGCACGACCTGGCCTATATCCGGACTATAGCTTACCAACAGCGAGTGGCTCGGTACTACAATGCCCAAGTTAAGCGACACCACTTCCGAGTCAGTGACCTTGTACTTCGGAAAGTTATGGTACTTGAGTCCAGTGTAGGTAAGCTAGAACCGAACTGGGAAGGTCCCTACAGAGTATGACAAGTGTTCAATGAAGGGACGTACAAGCTCGAGACATTGGAAGGGAGGCAGGTACTCAATGCCTGGAACGTCGATAACCTAAGGAAGTACTTACTACCTATGCGCTTGGGAGTCTAGCATCCACCACATCAAAATTATTCCAGGTATGGAGGACCACCTGCTTCGCCGACTTAGTCAAGCTGCACGTCGGCTAAATAAATCATGTATCGAAGAGTGGACATCGAGTCACTCTAAGCCTAAGGGCCCCTGTGCCAAGCTAGTAATGACCTCAACACCGTGATAAAGTAAGACCCAGTCGCTTTTAAGCATATGGGCAGTTCAGGTACATCTTTTATTATGCCTTGTTGGCACATAGACAGTTCGGGTTATATCCCATACTATGCCTAGTTGCCTCGGCACACAGTCACTTGGGGTTACACCCATACCGTGCCTAGCCATTCTGGAAGTTAGGCACCTCGGGCGAACCTACACTTAGAAAAATTTTGTGAAGTTGAGAGAACAACTGCACTCGAGGTGGTAAAAAAGAAATTGTATTTTCATTACTTCAAAAAGTTTGTACATCGGAGTTGTAAAAAAAGAAAGAAAAAGGAAAAATCCACTAGACCTGGGTCGGAGAATCAGTGAGTAACACTTGTACAATGGGGGTCCAAGAAAAGAGGAAAAAGGGGTATTCAGACATCATGGGGCCCCTTGCCCCCATCCTTCTCATCAGCAGTTGCAACGTCATCTTTGGCGACCTCAATCTCCATGGCGTCCTCGACGGAAGAGTCCAGATCGACTTCTTCCCTGACTCCCTTGTCGACCTCATCACTCTCTTCCTCGGAGTCAGGATCCTCTTCGACCTTGTCGAACATCTTCGTGGTGTAGGCTGAAGTGGTGGCAGGGCCGAGGTCAAGCTCTGGAAATACTAATCTTGTGAGCATGCGGCAAAGTATGAAGCCTTTGTGGAAAGCCATGGTAATGAGGTTCTGTTGCTCCTTGTCATACGCCGGAGAAGCCTTATATTCCTTGATAGCGAGAAGCTTGGCGGCTTCGATTTCGTCGAGGAGGGCATATTTGTGCTCAGCAAAGGCAACCTTCTGCTCCTCGACCTCTTTCTTCAGCCTCTCGTTCCCCTTTTGCAGTTGGTTCATCTCAAGTTCCTGCTTTTTGGAGTGTTCACGGTTTGCCTACACCTCGTTCTTTAGTTTGCCGATGACGTTAACGACCCTCTCAAACCTAGATTGATATTCAGTTGCCGCGGCCTCAGCTCCATCAGCTCGTGCAGTCTGTTGTTCGGACTGCCTCATGAAGGCATGAGTCATGGAGTTGGCCTGGAAAAAAAGAAGACAATTTTGCCAAATACTTGAAGGAAAAAAGCACCTCGGTGACAGCACAACAAAGAGTTCGGGAACTTACCACCATAAGGCACCGCAGTATCTTATTACCCACTTCGACAGGTTTTATCTCAGCAAACTTGGCTATGCTGTTGGGGAAAGTTGCCTCCTTGCTATTGGTGATCGAACAGGGTGGGGCGGCAAGAGAGGGAAGAAAAAGAGCAGAAGGCAAGAGCAGTCTAACTGTGTTGTCTTCTCTTTGTATTCAGCGAATGTTTATTTGGAGGTTCACCCTGCTCTCTTATTTATAGCCTTAAAGAGAAAATCTCCTAATCCTATTAGGAGTTTCCAAATCCAAATCTTTTATTTGGATCTGCACTCTTTAAGTGATAAGGATAATCCCTTATCTTATCTGTAGATAAAGATCAGCCTTCCTAATCAAATTAGGAGTTCCTTTGATCCAAATCTTTATTTGGATTTGGACTCTTTAAGAGGATAAGGATAATCCTTTATCTTATCTGCTGATCCAAATCCCAGATCCGCCCCTATTTAATTAATCTAATTAACCCAGTTTGAAATGGGCTTTTAGGCCCATTAAGCTTTTAGGCTCACTTCCTATTTAATGCTGACTAGCTTGGCTCTTTTGTATGGCGTGGGACCCTATCATTGATCTACACATCAGCCACATGGGTTCAGCCTAGCCTCTGTTACAAGGCCTGGCCGAATTCACTGCTGAGTACAGTGAACCCCTGAGTCCATCACTATGGGCTCTTAATGGGCCCAAAATTTACACTAAATGGTCCTTGGATCCAGCCATCTTATGAAGGCCCAAGGACTTGGGCAGATGCAAGATTAGCCCATCAGGTATCACCCTCAATGGTCTTACACTTAACCTCTCAGCCCATAATGATGAAACACTACCCGACAAGAGAGGACCTCTCCCTCGGTTGCAAGGTGCAGTGCTGCACTCTCTACTCACATGGATCCCGGGAATTAAAACCTTCTGCAAACATTTTGAAACCATAATATATATATATGTATCTCTATATAAATATATTTTGCAAAACAAATTTCAACGGTTGAAATCAACTGCCGGCAGTTTAGGTTTCCATCAAAGAGAGTGCATCCCCGTTCATTCACTTTGTCCGACAAAGGGGCTGATCCTATTACTATGACCACCCACTCAGATGAATTCTCGGACTGTCCCAACATACCCAAGTTTTGACCCCCTCTAAGGATCTCCCTGATTGGCATATCAAAGGCAGCCCAATCCGACACCTAGTGCAGTATCATAATCGAGTCTAGGGGTCAGGTGTAACATTACAGTTTTGCCCATCTATCTCCAAGGTCCAGGGCAATACTGGAATTCTGGTCCAGTTCAGGGTTTCAAGAAAACCCACACTGCATGTACCTCAGGTCTCACCTCGACAGCTGAAACAAGCCACCCCAACCAACTTGGCGGTACATCAGTGTCAGCCTTGGCAGGATAAATCTCCCCAGATCTATCCAACGGCTGTGAAGATTCTAAACTAACACGAGTCTCATATGTGTCCAGTTTAACGGTATTACACAGAAACACACCATAATAACATGAATCAAATATGTACTTTATTCATTTACAATAAATGTCATAATGTACGTCATGTTGATTGGAGCTAAGGGCATACACTGTCTAACAACTCTCACTTGCACTTAGGTCCAGTCGGGTATAAGCCAGAGTCCCATACTTTCCATGTGTTTCTCAAACACTTTCTGTGTCAGTGGCTTAGTCAATGGGTCTGCTACATTTTTCGCTAATGCTACCTTCTAAATCAAGACGTCCCCTCTTCCAACTGTCTTCCGTAGTACATGGTACTTCCTCTCGATGTGCTTTGACTTCGAGTGGGCTCGTGGCTCCTTAGCCTAAGCAATGGCTCCAGTGTTGTCATGCAACAATGGAATGGGTGATGTGCTGGATGGAACTGTTCCTAATTCCTGAATGAACTTCTTCATCCATACAGCTTCTTTGGAAGCTTCACTTGCGGTAATGTATTCGGCCTCGGTTGTGGAATCTGCACTGGACCCTTGTTTGCTACTTTTCCAGCTAACTGCACAGGACCCCACTATAAAGATGTATCCAGATGTAGACTTTCTATCATCTGGATCTGACTGGAAATCGGCATCGGTATACCCAAGGATCTGTAGTGAACTACCACCGAATACCAGACAAAACTCTTTTGTCCTCCGAAGGTATTTCAGTATGTTTTTTACAGTAGTCCAATGCACTTGTCCTGGGTTAGACTGGTATCTACTTACCACACTCACGGCCTGAGCAATGTCTGGCCAAGTGCATAGCATGGCATACATGGTGCTCCCTACAACAGAGGCATAGGGAACTTCCTTCATGCCCTCAATCTCCTCAGGTGTCTTGGGAGACATACCCTTGGAGAGAATGACTCCATGCCTGAAAGGAACATTTCCTTTCTTGGAGTTCTTCATACTGTATCTTTTGACTATCTTGTCAATGTAAGTAGATTGGGATAATCCTATTATCCTCTTCGATCTATCTCTATAGAGTCGAAGTCCCAAGATATAAGAGGCTTCTCCAAGATCTTTCATGGAGAATTGCTGTGAAAGCCATACTTTCACCGTAGTCAACATTCCTACATCATTCCCAATGAGTAGAATGTCGTCTACATACAAAACCAAGAACGTAACCTTATCCCCACTGGTCTTCCTATAAACACAGGGCTCATCCAGATTCTGCTCAAAGTCAAACTGTTTGATAGTAGAGTCAAACCGGATGTTCTGCAGCTATGAAACCTTGCGGTTGCTGCATATAGATATCTTCAGTAAGATCTTCATTCAGGAATACGGTTTTGACATCCATTTGCCAAATCTCGTAGTCATGGTATGGTGCTACAGCTAGCAGGATCATAATGGATTTAAGCATGGCCACGGGCGAAAAGGTTTCCTCATAATCGATTCTCTCTTTCTGAGTGTACTCTTTCGCCACAAGACGAGCCTTGTAGGTCTCAACCTTACCATCAGGGCCCTTCTTCCTCATATATATCCATTTGCAACCAATTGCTTTTACCCTAGGGGGCGGATCTACCAAAGTCCAGACTCCATTGGTCTTCATTGAGTCCATCTCAGCTCTCATGGCATCTACCCACTTCAAGGAATCTATGTCCAACATAGCTTCCGTATAAGTCACGGGATCCTCCTCACTGGTCGTGGCTTCCACCAAGTAACTTTCTTGGTCATAGTCATAACGAACTGGAGGCCTGGATTCCCGGGAAGATCTCATAGGTTGGTTATTGTTGGAAAACGTGGGGTTACTAGTGTAGATGCATATTTGGTAGTCAACATCTATATTTGGTAGTTGTGTAAAAATAGGTGTAGAGAACATTGATGTGGGCCCCACAGTAGTGTCAGTTGGGGTCAGTTTGTTATTTCAGTTTTTATTTACTTTTTTTGTCATGTAAATACTAAGGGCAGATCTGTTCTTTTCTCTATGTATTGAACATAACCTATAAATACTAAGAGAGTGGCGGCGGCAGTTGTGTTAGAATCTGTCCCTCCTTTCAAACCCTTGTGTTCTACTATTTCTCTTCTCTTCTCTTCCTTCTCCTTCCTCTCACATTTCTTCTGCTTTTCTTAACCTAAAATCTATTAGGGTTCAAGACTGATTGCAGTCTTGGTCTTCTACTTGGTATCAGAGCCTATCTAGGGCTTCTCATGTGTGTCTAGTCCAGCCAACCACATGAGGACCAGCTAGGGCTGGAAGCTTATGAAAAAGTATTCGTCGACTGATTCTTGGAGATTACCAGGTGAGTTTTGCAGCTGTTGAGGACTTGCCGCGGCTTGCAGAGAGTTGGTAATCAGGAAGAAGCAGCGAAGGGTAGGGTTCAGGTAACCCTCGAAGGCAGTGAACAACATTCTTTAAGTAAGTTTTATTTAGTTCCCAGAGACTGCTATCAGTCGAGATAGGTTGGAGCTATCTAGAAGGAGAGGCCGAACTGCTTTAAGGTTTTTCTCTCTAACCTAGGGTTTGACTATTGGGTCAATAGTCGAACCCTCTTTATCTTCTCTCAGAGGTGATCAGTTTTAGGGTTTCATATTGACCCCACAACAGGTCCTAACTGTACGGACTGCTTGGAAAGTGCGGCTGAGCACTTATTTCAGACCTACGATTGGAACCCTAATTCTGCTCTTGCATCTCAGATTGCTCTCTAAGCTGATTTCAAACCTATTTTTGGCTTCGACCTCTTCTAGGGGATAAAAAAAAAAAACTTGACAAACTACTTGGTACTATGATTGCCGATTGATTTCAGATCAGATTTGTATTGGTTTCATGCATATATTGTGATTGTCGATTGGTTTCAGATCAGGCCTGCACTAGTTCATGCATATACCGTGATTACAGATTGGTTTCAGATCAGACCAGCATTGATTTCATACTGTTTTCTGGTTGTGATCGACTGTCCAAGTGCTATTTTTTGGTGTAGTGGCTCTAATAGTTTTTAGCTACTAATTCTTGACCAAAGATGGAGTTTAAAAATCAGGGAGAAAGTAGTTTTGGGAACAGTAGTTATGGTAGTGTATCTGAAACCAGATTTCAGATTACAACCGTGAGATTCGACGGGCCAAATTACTTGGAGTGGGCTCAATCAGCCATGATGACTATTGGAGGAAGGGGAAAACTGGGTTACCTCTTAGGAGATGTGAAAGAACCTTCCAAGGAGGACCCAACGTACACCAAGTGGGTTCAAGAGAACTATTTGGTTATGGCATGACTGTGTAATTCTATGCAACCACATATCAACCGAAATTACTTGTGGGCAAAGACAGCTAAGGTGATATGGGATGTTGTGAAAGAAACCTATTCCCAACCCCTTAATGTTCCCAGAGCCTATGAACTGAAGTGTAAGGTGAACATCCTTAAACAAGGAGAGAAGCTAGTTTCTGTCTACTTCTCTACCTTGAAATCCTTGTGGCATGAGATTGACCATCTAGAGACCCTTGAGTGGGAGAGTCCCAAAGATGCACAGACTCACAGAAAGCAAGTCGAGACAAATAGGGTGTTTGAGTTTTTGGCTGGCTTGAATTCAGAATATGACATTGTGCGGCAACAGATACTAACCAAAGATAGTGTGACCCTCTCTTAAGCATACTCCCTGGTGCATAGTGAAGAGACTAGGAGGAAAGTCATGATGCAGCCTCAGCCCCCTTCCCCAGCCCTGATAGCTGTTAAACCTAAGTCAGGGGGTGATCCAGAAAGGGACTAGAAGAAGGAAGATAAATGGGACCTGGTATGTGAACATTGCAAGAAACCCAAGCATACAAAAGATACTTGTTGGAAACTACATCCTCATTTGGTCCCGACAAAACTAAGAAATAAGAAGGGTAATGCTCATGTAGTTGTGAGCACTGATTCAGCATCCTCATCAGGCACATTTCTAGAGACCTTAGCCGCTGTTTGGGCTGCCCTCATAGAGTTGGAAAAGGAAGTTGGGAGTTCAGCTCAGCCATCTCAGTCACCATCAACTCCTGCCACATCTGTGTTTGCACATTTAGGTACTCGAGCCTCAGCTTACCATGCTTCAGCTCTAGGTAATACTGACCATTGGTGGGTAATAGATTCAAGTGCATCCGACCATATGACTAGCTTGCCATCATTGTTCACTTCTTATCACTTGTCCTCTGGCCGAGATAGAGTATCCATTGCTGATGGCTCTCTTGTTCCCATTTTGGGCAAGGGTGACATCAAGTTATCGGATACTATCTCTTTATCTTTTGTTTTGCATGTTCCTAAGCTTGATACTAACCTGCTTTCAGTCAGTAGTATTACCAAACATATGAACTGTTCAGTAACCTTTTTCCCTGACCGATGTGTTTTTCAAGACTTAGAGACGAGGAAGGTGATTGGGACTGGCCGTGAGATGAATGGGATCTATTTGCTTGGAGAGAGTTCTCGTCGGGAGGAGTCAGTGGATAAGAAGTCTTTTGTTTCTCAGTCTGTGAGTCTGGTTATGCTTTGGCATAATCGATTAGGTCATTTGTCTTTCAGGTCCTTGAAGAGTCTTTTGAGTCTGTTGAGTTATCAAAGTTGAGGTGTGAGAGTTTTGAGTTTGCCAAACATTGTAGAACTTCTTATTCTTTGAGTAATAAAAGGAGTAATTCTTCTTTTGATATTGTGCATACTGATGTTTGGGGGCCATATCACATCTCTTCTATGGCTGGGTATAGATACTTTCTACTATTTGTTGATGACCATACCCACTTTTCTTGGGTCTATCTTATGCGTTCTCGGGATGAGGTTCCTGCTATGACCCAAAACTTCCATCAGATGATTCTCACTCAATTTGGGGCCAAAATCAAAGTCCTTAGATCTGATAATGCAAAGGAATACTTTGCTAAGCCATTGACCTCCTACCTTCTCAACCATGGAGTTATTCACCAGAGCACTTGCCCTCATACACCGCAGCAGAACGGCGTTGCCGAAAGGAAGAATAGGCACATCTTGGAGGTGGCTAGAAGCATTATGTTTACCTCCAATGTACTTATTCACTTTTGGGGTGATGCTATCCTCACGGTAGTATATCTCATTAATCGGGTTACTTCCCGGATTCTTGATATGAAAACCCTTTTTCCTTTCTATACCCAGACGAGGAGTTGTTCATTGTTCCCCTTAAAACCTTTGGTTGTACCTGTTTCGTTCGGCTTCTCAGGCTTCATCATTCCAAGTTTGAACCTAAGGCCTCCAAATGCATTTTCCTCGGTTATGCACAAACTCAAAAGGGTTATTGCTGCTATGATCCGGTTTCAGGGAAATGGTTTGTCTCCATGGATGTCACCTTCTTTGAGGAGACACCCTATTATCCTAGGGTTTCTCCTCAGGGGGAGAGCAGTGAGAGTGGAATTTTGAGTCTCTTTCCTCAGGGGGAGCACAGTGGGAGTGGGGTTGTTCCTTTACCTATTCCATTGGGTGATGAAGGCTGTAGTGGTGAGGGTGGTCAGAGGGATTAGGAGTTGAAAGTCTATCACAGGCGATGCAGGCAGGTTGATCCTAGTCATCGGCAGTCTTGGCCAACTCCAGTTCCTTCTGCGGCTCCAGATCCAGAGCCTACTGAGACACCTTCCATTGTTGCCACTTCCCCTCCTATGGATGATCCAAAGCCTGCAGCTCACAGCATCTCACAGTTCTTATCCTATGATCGCCTGTCTCCCTTTTATCGGTCCTATCTCACTTCCATTGCCAATGTCCCTATTCCAAGAACTGTGCAAGAAGCCTTATCAGTTCCAGAATGGAAAGATGCAATGCAAGTCGAAATGGATGCCCTGTTGAAGAATAATACTTGGGCATTGGTTGACCTACCAAAAGGAAAGAAACCGGTTGGATGTAGATGGGTATTCACTGTGAAGCATAATGTTGATGGCTCTATTGAAAGGTACAAAGCCTGGCTGGTTGTAAAGGGGTTCACCCAGACTTATGGTATAGACTACTTGGAGACCTTTGCCCCAATAGCCATGATGACCACCATCCGAGTTCTGTTATCCCTTGCAACAAATCATTCTTGGCCCTTATTCCAGATGGATGTTAAAAATGCCTTTCTGAATGGAGACTTATAGGAAGAGGTCCACATGCAGTTGCCTCCGGGATTCTATGATACAGAGACAGGTAAGAAGGTTTGCCAACTGAACAAGGCATTGTATGGTTTGAAGCAGTCACCTAGAGCCTGGTTTGATAGGTTCAAATCAGTCCTCGGAAAGTTCGGTTATGTACAGGCCCAGTCAGATCATACACTGTTCATCAAGAGGGTGGAGTCCTCTCTGACACTACTTGCAGTATATGTTGATGATATTGTGGTGACAGGAAATGATTGCCATGAGATTGAGTCCCTCAAACAACTCCTTCATCAAGAGTTTGAGGTGAAAGATCTTGGTGCACTACGGTATTTTTTGGGTATTGAGGTTGCTAGATCTAAACAGGGGATTTTTATCTCTCAGAGAAAATATGTTCTAGATCTGTTGGCGGAAACTGGAAAGTTAGGTGTTAAGCCTGCTGATACACCCATTGAACAGAATCACAAGATTAGTGTAGAGGGCGGGGAGCCTCTTGAAGACAAAGTTATGTTCCAACGATTGGTTGGAAAGCTCCTATTATCTCTACCTCACTCGGCCAGATATCAGTTATGCAATTAGTGTTGTTAGCCAGTACATGCATTCTCCTAGAACTTCTCATCTCCTTGCGGCAGAGAGAATATTAGCATACTTGAAGAGATGCCCGGGTAGAGGTATACTGCTCAAGAACAATAGTCACATGAAGGTGGATGTCTATATAGATGTCGATTGGGCTGGGAGTGTTGATGATAGAAGGTCTACCTCTGGATATTGTGCCCTTGTGGGAGGTAACCATGTCTCTTGGAGGAGTAAGAAGCAGAGTGTTGTTTCCCGCTCTAGTGCTGAAGCAGAATACAGGTCAATGGCAAACGGAGTGGCTGAAGTCTTATGGCTGAGATCACTATTTGAAGAGTTGGGTATTGACTGTGAAAAGCCCTTGATGTTGTATTGTGATAATCAGGCAACTATTAATATAGCCCACAACTCAGTGCAGCATGAAAGAACTAAACATATCAAAGTTGATCGACATTTTGTGCGAGAGAGGGTCACATCACAAGAAGTGTGCCTCCCGTATATCATATCTAATATGCAGCTCGGATATCCTCACCAAGGCTGTACCAAGGAAGAAGTAAGAGGCAGACCTATCCAAGTTGGGGATGATAAATATCTACTCCCAACTTGAGGGGTAGTGTAGAGAACACTGATGTGGGCCCCACAGCAGTGGTCCCCACTGTGTTTGTAGGACAGCATGTGTAATTATTTGTTTCAGTCATAGTAGTGTCAGTTAGGGTCAGTTTGTTATTTCAGTTGTTATTTATTTCAGTTTTTATTTACTTTATTTGTCATGTAAGTACTAAGGGTAGATCTGCCCTTTTCTCTATGTACTGAACATAACTATAAATACTAAGAGAGTGGCGGCGGCAGATGTGTTAGAATCTGTCCCTCCTTTCAAACCCTTGTATTCTCCTGTTTCTCTTCTCTTCCTTCTCCTTCCTCTCACTTTTCTTCTGCTTTTCTTAACCTAAAATCTATTAGGGTTCAAGACTGATTGCAGTCTTGATCTTCTACTATAGGAATGTGTGAATATGTATTCCTAGGATTGTGGAAGAGTATAATCCCTTAAATATGTGGATTAAAATAGTTAGTCCCTTAATTATAGGGATTGATTTAGGAAGATGTTTTCTATTTATTGCAGCAGCTTACTGTATAAATATGCCGATTGACAATGGAATGATAAGATCAGATTTTTACCATTTCAAAACATGGTATCAGAGTTCTAGGTTTGCCAACCTTGAGATTTTTTTCTCCGGCCTTCATTGCCAAATCTTTCCCCTGCTTTTCTGGCCTTCATTGCCATTTTTTTTTTCGTGTTTTTCTAGCCTTTAGTGCTGATCTGTAATCAGTAGTGTTTCTCTTCCTCCATTGACAATGTCCGACGTGACTGCAACAAGTGCTCCCATCCAAACCAATGAAGGAGCAACGAATTCTCATCCTCATACCAGTGATTTGTAGAATATTCAGGCAACATATAGACTGAATGGCCAGAACTATTTGAAGTGGTCACAACTAGTGCATACCTATTTGAAGGGAAAAGGAAAAATTAGCCACCTTCTTGGAACAGGGCCAAAATTGGGTGAGCCAAATTTTGATGCTTGGGACGAAGAGGACTCCATGATTATGTCATGGTTGTGGAGTTCAATGACACCCGAGATTAGCAATACTTGTATGTTTCTTCCCTCTGCAAGGGCTATTTGGGACACTGTCCGACAAACCTATTCCAAAGCCCATGACGCTGCTCGTGTTTATGAGGTCAAAGTGAAGACAGTGGCAGCCAAACAAGGGAGCAGAAGCGTTACAGAGTATGCAAATCTGCTGCAAAATTTGTGGCATGAGCTTGATCATTATCGGGTTCTTGAGACAAAGTGCCCCGATAACGCTGTGATCTTGAAGAATTTTATTGAAAGAGATAGGGTGTATGCTTTTTTGGTCGGACTGAATGCTGAATTTGATCAGGTTCGAATACAAATTCTCGGCAAAGAAGAAGTGTCTCCATTGAATGAAGTTATAGCCCTTGTCAAAGCTAAGGAAAGCCGTCGTGGAATCATGCTTGAGCCAAAAGATCCCGAAGGTTTTGCTATGGTGGCAAGGGAAGGAAATTATCGTGGTTCAAAGGGTGAGAACAATCACAACTTGACTCGTGACACAACCACCTGTGACTCTAACGATAACCTCTAGTGCACCTATCGCAAGAAGCCTAGACACACAAAAGATCGCTGCTGGAAACTTCATGAGCAACCTCCCACATCCAGCAAGGAATGGGGCAATCGAGGAGTTTCGAAATCAGTTCAACAGGCCCATAATGTCTCCACAATCCCACAACAAGAACACTCAAGTCAGGGGCCATTTAATGATGAAGAAATTGAAAGACTAAGGGGTTTCCTGGGATCCTTGAAACCAGGAAGTGGTTCTACCTCTCTTTCTCTCTCAAGTGAGTCTTTATCTCTAAGATTACATGTCTCGGCTAGTGTTTTTCCATGGATTCCACATGACACCCTCTTCACTACATTTTCTCACCTATACACCCTGTCCTAGTAGTAGGAAAATTTCTGTTGCTGATGGTTCTTTCACCGCAGTGGCAGGAAATGGGGATATTCGGATTACTCCATCCCTATTACTTAAAAATGTGCTTCATTGTTCCTAAGTTATCCACTAGCCTTATCTCTATACATAAACTCACCCTGGATGTGAACTGCAATGTTGTGTTCTTTCCTTCTTACTGTGTATTTTAGGACCAGGTTTCGGGAAAGAAGATTGGACTTGCTAAGGAAAGGGATGGACTCTACTACCTTGAAGCGATCAACAAACCATCTCACACTGTTATGCATGTCACACACAATTCATTCTTATCTACCTCCAATAAAGATTTAATTTGGCGTCATCACTTTCGTTTTGGTCATCCTTCATTTTCTGTTTTAAAAACAATGTTTCCTTCCTTGTTTAAAGGGATTGATGTTGAAACCTTTCATTGTGAAGTTTGTGAATTTGCTAAATACAAAAGGGTTTTTTTCCCAATCAGCTATAAAAGATCTTCAATCCCTTTTTATTTGACTCATTCGGATATATGGGGCCCTTCTCGAATTCCCAACATTACTGGTTCTAGATGGTTCGTCACCTTTATTGACGATTGCACTAGGGTCACATGGATTTTTCTTCTTAAGTCTAAATCTGATGTGGGCACCATTCTTCCCAACTTTCATAACATGGTCCAAACTCAGTTTGGTGTGAAAATTAAAAGGTTTCGATCTGATAATGCTATAGATTATTTTAATCAGAATTTGTCCCCATTTTTCCAGAAAGAAGGCATTGTGCATGAATCATCTTGTGTTAACACTCCCCAACAGAATGGGGTAGCTGAGAGGAAAAATGGCCATCTATTGCAAACCATCCGAGCCTTTCTCTTTCAAAACTGGGTTCCAAAACAATATTGGGGGGAAGCTGTCCTTACCGCTACATACACCATAAATAGACTACCATCTAAAGTTCTTGACAACCCAATACAAGTCCTCTCTCAATTCTACCCTGATATTCGAACCTCAAATAATCTCACACCAAGAACTTTTGGTTGCACTACCTTTGTTTATGTCCATAATAAGGGAAAATTAGATCCACGAGCAATCAGGTGTGTCTTCTTGGGATATTCCCCAACTCAGAAAGGTTATAAATGTTATTATCCAACCACCAGAAAATTCTACACCTTCATCGATGTCACGTTTGAGGAGAGACAATCCTTTTTCACTCAACCTTATCTTCACGGGGAGCTCTCATTAATGGAAGATAAGGCCTCAGATCTACTCTCCCTAGATGTATTACCCTCCTCACAGTCATCCAACCGTCAAGAATCACATTCCTCTGAGCCCCACATTTCTGAGCCTCAACAAGAGTCAAACAACCCAACCATTGAACCAAATCCAGACATTGTTAACCCCACCAATGATGTGCATGATGATGTGAGATATATGCAGGTTTACTCTAGGAGAAGAAATCCAGATCCTCAACTTGTGCAAGTCCAAGATTCAACTCCTAATCCTAGAACTGAGGGATGTTCAGAACCTGAACCTGTACCTTTACAGTCTGAGTATGAGTATGACCTACCTATTGCCCTGAGAACGGAACCAGAGAATGTACCAAATGCCAATTATACCCTTTAGCCAAATCTGTGTCGTTCCAAAGATTCTCTGAACCCCATAAAAGTTTTCTAGCCAGCCTTAACACCATTCCAATTCCTAATACTCTAGGAACGATGATCTGAAAATAAATTAATTCAAGATAATCAAATTATCAAGATACTAATATTAGAGGGCTGCATTGTGATTTTCTTGGATATCCTACAAACCTACAAAGAACAGTTAATCGCTGATTGCAGAATCAATATCTGCAAAGTCATAGATTGCAGAATCAATATTTGCAAAATCGCAGATCGCAGAACTTGTTTCTACAAAAATTTCTTCTCCTCCGTTGCGCGCTCCAACGATCTCCATATGGAAATAAAATAGAAAAATCTAATTTTTCTATTATTACATCACATCAAATTCCTATACAATTTGTCTAAATATATATATATATATATATATATATATATATATATATATATATATATATATATATTTACAGACCAGAATTGAATAGAATAGAAATCGTAGGGTGTGCCAATCTTGGCACCATAAAGATTCGATCTCCATCACATGTGCAGCCCAAAAATCAAGAAAAATTCATAGAACAATTCTATAAATATCAGAGAATAATAAAGATCTGTTTTCCAGATCATCTACCCATAATCTGGGAACCAATTCCTAGAAAAAGCGCTAACTGCGCAAATCGGGTAGAACGCCTTCTGCCCATTTGTGTAGGTTCAGATATGTTCTATTTTGGTTCAAGACTTGAACCTGGCTCTAATACCATTAAAGGGATGGGAGATCCATCATATGGATGGTCGAACCCTGCAGGAAGGATGGGAAAAATTTCAAAAATTTCTTTATTCCCATCCGGGAATCCTATTCTCAATTTAGAAAACTGCATTTTCAAGGTTCGTTCTTGTAACCAAACCAGACCAAATCTGAGACCAAATTAAGGAAGGGATATACCTGATACGGAATCCACACAAGAATGCTCCTCCCAACGTAAGTGTTCACTCCCAAAGAGAGTACCGAATCCTCCCTCCACTGAAGATGACAGCTTAGGGTGAGGCAGGATTAGCAGGTAGTTCTTCACCAAGAACTAGTGATTCTTCAGCAAGAATCGAATAGGACAGTGAGCACAACCTCTAGATTGTTTCTTCTCATAAGAAACAATATCAAGATCCAATCTTGGTTGAATCCAAGAACTGGAGATCGAACAGGGTGGGGCGGCAAGAGAGGGAAGAAAAAGAGCAGAAGGCAAGAGCAGTCTAACTGTGTTGTCTTCTCTTTGTATTCAACGAATGTTTATTTGGAGGTTCACCCTGCTCTCTTATTTATAGCCTTATAGAGAAAATCTCCTAATCCCATTAGGAGTTTCCTAATCCAAACCTTTTATTTGGATCTGCACTTTTTAAGTGATAAGGATAATCCCTTATCTTATCTGTAGATAAATATCAGCCTTCCTAATCAAATTAGGAGTTCCTTTGATCCAAATCTTTATTTGGATTTGGACTCTTTAAGAAGATAAGGATAATCCTTTATCTTATCTGCTGATCCAAATCCCAGATCCGCCCCTATTTAATTAATCTAATTAACCCAGTTTGAAATGGGCTTTTAGGCCCATTAAGCTTTCAAGCTCACTTCCTATTTAATGTTGGCTAGCTTGGCTCTCTTTGTATGGCGTGGGACCCTATCATTGATCTACACATCAGCCACATGGGTTCAGCCTAGCCTCTGTTACAAGGCCTAGCCGAATTCTCTGCTGAATATAGTGAACCCCTGAGTCCATCACTATGGGCTCTTAATGGGCCCAAAATTTACACTAAATGGTCATTGGGTCCAGTCATCTTATGAAGGCCCAAGGACTGTGGGCATATGCAAGATTAGCCCATTAGGTATAACTCTCTACTCACATGGATCTCGGGAATTAAAACCTTTTGCAAACATTTTGAAACCATAATATATATATATATATATATATATATATATATATATATATATATATATGTATATCTCTATATAAATATATTTTGCAAAACAAATTTCAATGGTTGAAATCAATTGCCAAAAGTTTAGGTTTCCATCAGAGAGAGTGCATATCAAAGACAGCCCAATCAGATGAATTCTCGGACTGTCCCAACATACCCAGGTTTTGACCCCATCTAAGGATCTCATTGATTGGCATATCAAAGACAGCCCAATCCGACACCTAGTGCAGTACCATAATCGAGTCTATGGGTCAGGTGTAACATTCCAGTTTTGCCCATCTATCTCCAAGGTCCAGGGCAATACTGGAATATAGGTTCGGTTTAGGTTTCACGAAAACCCACACTGCACGTACCTCAGGTCTCACCCTGGCAGTTGAGACAAGCCACCCCAACCAACTTGGCGGTACATCAGTGTTAGCCTTGGCAGGATAAATCTCCCCAGATCTATCCAACGGCTATGAAGATTCTAAACTAACACGAGTCTCATATGTGTCCAGTTTAAGGGTATTACACAGAAACACACCATAATAACATGAATCAAATATGTACTTTATTCCTTTACAATAAATGTCATAATGTACATCATGCTGATTGGAGCTAAGGGCATAAACTGTCTAACAGCCTACAAAAGAATAGCTAAAGCCAGTTACAACAGTGTAATGGCAAAGCAGAGTAAAAAAGAGCAGCTCGCACCCTGAGTGATGACCTACCCGGAGGACTCAGCCCGGCCTGAACTAGCTTCTCCTCGGAAAGATAATCCTCCAGCTTCAGCCCAAGCTCCGCCAGGTCCCGCATCCTAGCTTGCATTTTCTCACTCATTCGGTCCCTGGTGTCCTTAATGCCTTTCCTCCAATGTGTTGGGAAAGGCCACACCTATCCTGAACGATAAAAAAGTATCTATTTTTCCAGGTCGGAGCTTTTGAAGGGAACTCATGGAGAAGTTTGTATCCGGGCCGGTAGGACAAATAATAACTAAATTTGTTATTGACACTAGCAGGATTTCGTTTGATGTGGCACATCGAGTTGAAGATATTTATGTCCAGAGGGAAGCCGAAGTTAAAGAATAGAGAGATTGTACCAACCAAGGTATGAACTGAGTTTGGGTGAAGTTGGTCGATGGTAATATTGTAAAATTTTAAAGCTTTAGGGATAAATGGATGAAGTGGAAAATGGAGCCTGGCTTTTAGGTGCTCCGTGAAGACGGTTATCTCCTCATCGTCATGCTCCCAGGGGAAGCCGCCCAAAGGAAGATTGTAACCAAAGTTGTCAGAGAATTTGTATCGAGCAGCCAAGGCATTAATCTGCTCCCCGGTCATACGGGAGGAACTGAAGCGATCTGGTTCTCTAGGGCAAGCCACTAGGCGGGAAGACGAGGCCCTTTTGTGGGAACCTCTTCGGTATTGAATCAAGGTACTCACCTCGACCTGGCCGGACTCCCTCTCTTCGCTAGAAGGATTACTACTTGACATAACTAGAGCAATGGAAAAGAAAGAACTAGAACAAAGGCAAAGAACAAACTAGAACAAGGGAAGACGACTTACCTAAAGAAAGAAGAAAGAAGACCGAAGACCGACCTGGTGACACCGAAGACAACGCGTGACCTCCAAGTGCGAGAGCTCAAATAGGATGAAGAGAAATGGACCCCTAAGGCCCCTATTTATAGCCGCTATAGACGACCACGAATGGCTCAAATAAACTAGGTCAAACAGGATGAAGAGAAATGGGCCCCTAAGGCCCCTATTTGAGCGCGTATTTGACGTCCACGGAGTTTATAATCCGAGTGATGTCTACGCGTTCCCGAGATGCGATCTAGCCCTAAGGTTGAGCCGGTTGGGTCAGTCAGGTTTGACCCATAGACCGGACCTCGGCCAAACCAAAGCCTGGGCCAAATCCACTTAGACTTGTCATCAACTCCCGTCCCAAGTCGAATACCTCTGGCACGGGAGTGGAGGCAATTGATAAGGGGTAATTTGGCCTGACCAGTTAGCATGCAGACACATGGATCGACTTGGTGACTAGAGGACGACTCAGCATTTCCTACCACCTCAGTAGGAAAGGTCAGCTCGGGTACCTCGGTCACCTCTGCAAGACCGAGGTTCAAGCAGCCTATGGTGTTCCGACCTGCCAAAGTGCAACGTAGCCCACTTCTAGAAGTTAGCCAGCTGTCTCTGACCTTTTCGGGGTCACATCACACATATGCAAGCCTTATCCTTATCCCACTTGGATCGGACGGATTCGATAAGCCTTATCAGCTCACACGAAGTCCATCTCTGGTGCGAAAGGACTGGGTAGCACGGGCCGGGAATCTCGGATGTGTATTGTGAGGCCTACGACAGCTTGCTTATATAAGGGTTTCAACCCCAACGTTACAAGGTACGCGTGATATTAGCTCTCTTGCTTACTGTTGAAGTTTGACCTGCCCTAGAATTCTGTCTTGTTCGTTGA
The DNA here is from genome assembly GCF_056320005.1 of Nelumbo lutea. Classification (NCBI taxonomy): domain Eukaryota; kingdom Viridiplantae; phylum Streptophyta; class Magnoliopsida; order Proteales; family Nelumbonaceae; genus Nelumbo; species Nelumbo lutea. The sequence goes on along the minus strand of NC_142685.1, from coordinate 64,153,672 downwards.
CTGTAAAGTAAAGTAAACAGCAAGAAGTAGGAGAGGAAAGAAGAAAGAAAAGAGAGAAGGGCTGGTTCGAATTAGAGGAAAAAGAAAATCCCTAGATTCGGCCAGACCTGTTATTATATTATTAACTTATTGGAAAAGACTTAAGTGCCCTTCTTTAAGTAAGAGGCACTCGAACTAACATAACAGTACACATCAACATTCTCAACAAGTACAAAGACCGAAATACCCCTTCACTAACACCACTAACACTCCCCCTCAAGCTGGTGAGTATATATCATATAATCCTAGCTTGTTACATATGTAGTCCACTCTCCCCCGACTCAAACCTTTTGTAAACAAGTCTGCCCACTGGTTTCCCATACTAACATATGCAGTTTCTATCACCCCATTCAGCACCTTCTCTCTCACAAAATGACAATCAACTTCGATGTGCTTGGTTCTTTCATGAAACACTGGATTGGAAGAGATATGAACCGCTGCCTGATTGTCACAATAGAGCTTCATTGGAGTACTGATGTCATATCCTATCTCCTGTAGAAGGTTCCTCAGCCACACTAATTCACAAGCAGTATGTGCCATGGCCCTATATTCTGCTTCTGCACTGCTTGTTGCCACAACTGTTTGCTTCTTACTTTTCCACGTTACCAGGTTACCCCCCAGAAAGGTGCAATAGCCTGTGGTAGATCGTCTATCAGACATAGAACCTGCCCAATCAGCATCGGTGTATCCTTCTACTACCAGTTTTCCACCACTCCTGTACAACAAACCACGATCAAGAGCTCCTTTTAGATACCTCACAATCCTTAGCACTGCATTCCAATGTGGGACCAAAGGTTTCTGCATGAACTGACTCACCACACTAACCGCAAATGAAATATCTGGCCGAGTAATGGTTAGATAGTTTAGTTTGCCTACAAGTCGTCGGTATCTGCCAGGGTCTTCAAATACTTCACCTTTATCACTGCTCAACCTCGTATTTGTTTCCATAGGTGTCTCAGCCGGTTTAGTACCCAACAACCCTGCTTCTTCCAGTAAATCAAGCACATATTTCCTCTAACACAAATTAATTCCATGCTTAGATCTTGCTACCTCTATGCCCAAAAAGTATTTCAACTTGCCAAGGTCCTTTGTCTGAAAGTGTTCCTGTAGGAATGCCTTCAATCTGTCAATGCCCATTTTATCATTCCCAGTCACAATGATATCATCCACATACACCACCAATATTATTTGGCCTGCCGAAGAGTCAAAACTGAAGACAGAGTGATCAACTTGGCACTGTTTCATACCAAACTTCTTGACCACCTCACTGAACCTACCAAACCATGCTCGAGGGGACTATTTTAGTCCATAAATATCCTTCTTAAGTCTACATACCTTACCATCCTCCCCCTGAGCAACAAACCCTGGTGGTTGCTCCATGTAGACCTCCTCGAGCAAATCACCATGCAAAAAGGAATTTTTGATATCTAGCTGATGGAGAGGCCAATCATACATAGCTGTCTCTGTGTAGTCAATGCCATAGGTTTGGGAGTACCCTTTGGCAACCAGCCGCGCCTTCAGGCGCTCAACACGACCATTTGGCAAGTACTTAACACTATACACCCACTTACAACCAACAGCCTGCTTCCCAGGAGGAAGAGCGGTAAGATCCCAAGTGTGATTATGATGCAGAGCAGAGAGCTCTGCTTCCATAGCACGGCACCACTCTGGAGAGGTAAGGGCTTCCTGGAAATCCTTAGGAATAACCACGGAGGATAACAAAGAGATGAACTGGCGATGGGAGGCGGAGAGGTGGGTAAGTGAAACAAAATTGGAAATAGGGTGAAGGGTGCAAGTACGTTTACCTTTCCGGAAGGCAATAGGAAGATCTAGGTCGGAGGATGGTGTCGGAGCTGGAGCTGGATCTGTCAACGGTGATGAAGCTGGAGGAGTTGCAGCCGGTACATGCGGGCGATGTGTATACACGTGACGGATGGATGGACGGTCAACAGACGGTGGCACCGGAGGCAAGGACGTAGGCATGACTGGAACCAGAGAAGGTGGATCAGCCACAGGAAGAGGAAGAGGAGGTGGTGATGTGGAGGAAGCAGCAACACCAGACCCCACGAAGAACGGAGTAGACTCGAAGAATGTAACATCAGCACATACCAAGGAACGACGAGAACTGGGATGATAACACTTGTACCCTTTCTGAGTTCGGGAATAGCCAAGGAAGATACACTTCAGGGAACGTGCATCTAAGTTGTCAGTCCCGGGACCCAGATTATGAACGAAGCAGACACACCCAAATACCCGAGGAGAAAGCGGAAACAGAGACATGTTCGGGAATAAGACACTAAAAGGAGAACGACCATCAAGGATAGACGTGGGCATCCGATTAATTAAGAAACAAGAGGTGAACATTGCATCGCTCCAAAAGGTTTTGGGAACATTCATGTGGTGCATGAGGGAGCGTGCCGTTTCTACAAGATGGCGGTTCTTTCTCTCAGCAACCCCATTTTGTTGCGGAGTGTAGGTACATGAAATTTGGTGTATAATGCCATGTTGGTCCAAGTATTCTTGAAAAGATGAAGACAAGTATTCACGACCATTATCAGAACGGAAAATTTTGATGTGAACGCCAAATTGATTGCGGATCTCATCATAAAATTTCTGGAAGATAGCAAATAATTCACTTCTTTCTTTCATTAAATAGAGCCACGTCATTCTTGAACAGTCATCAACAAAAATAACAAAATATTTGTATCCATTATATGGCATCACTTTATAAGAACCCCAAACATCTGAATGAATTAAAGAAAAAAGACTCGACACATGGTTATCGACCCTAGAACGAAAGGGAACACGATGGTGTTTCCCAAATTGACATGACTCACAATCTAAAACAGAAAGTTGACTCAATGAAGGGACTAAGGACTGCAACACTTTCAACGAAGGATGACCAAATCTACAATGCCACTGGAGAGGAGAAATGGATGACTGAAGGGCCGTTGATGTTCGTCCACCGCCATCAAGATAATACAATCCACCGGCTTCATGCCCTCCACCAATCTTCATCCCCGTCTTGAGATCCTGAAAAACACACATAGAAGGGTAAAATGTGATGGAGCACTTAAGGGACTTGGTCAGCTTACTAACATACATAAGATTAAATGGAAGCTTAGGTACATATAAAACAGAGGATAGGGATACAGGGTCTAGGTCAACATTACCAACACCACAGATAGATGATGTGGAGTCATTAGCAAGGGTAACAGATTGTGATGTTGAGCAATGAGTGAGAGATGAAAACACACCTGGAGTTCCCGTCATGTGATCGGAGGCTCCAGAGTCAATAATCCAGGGGTTGGGTGTGGATGCCAAACAAACCATACCTGAGTGTGCAAAGGTAGCTTTGTTCTGCTGCGACTTGGATTGAACAAACCTTTCATACTCATCCCGAGGAACACTCACCATCTCCTTGCCTGGACCATCTGAGGGAGTAGAAGGCATCGGGTCAGTTGACCGGTTCTCCTGTCTAGAGCTGAAACTGGTTTCACTAGTCATGGCATGGTTGGCCCACGTCGAGGGAGGACCATGTAAGTCATAGCAGTAGTTAATAGTATGTCCATTCAAACCACAATGAGTACACTTCCGTGGACCCGAGCCACGTCCTCTACCACGAGCTCCCCTTGAATCTCTGCCTCCAGTACGACCACCACCACGGATATGTGTAGATCCACCACTACCACTCCTGCCAGGCTGGGCTCCTCGAGCCCCACTTCTGCCACCTCGACCTCTCGACACTGCAAATGCTGATTTATCTGAGACATTAGAATCCATAGATCCAATGGAAGCCCTCCGAAGACGAGCAAACACCTCCTCTAAAGATGGAAGAGCAGATCCCCCTAGTATCTGGGCTCATACTGGTTCATACTCAGACTTCAGCCCCACCAGAAACCGTGTCACATCAAGTTGCTCTCGCTGTTGCTGTTGAACTTTGACATCAGAAGTGAGAGGATGATAGAAATTTAACTCATTACGGATATTCCTCACACTGGCATAGTACTCCTTAAGGCTCTGATTTTCCTGTTGCAGATTGAAGTATTCCTGATACAGTTGATATACCCTAGTGGTATTATCCTGACCTGAATACAGTTTCTTAGCATGATCCCACACCTCTTTGGTTGTGTCAAGAAACATGAAGTTCACACTGATTCTGGGTTCCATACTGTTCCACAACCATGTAATGATCTATGCATCTTCTTGTTCCCAATCTTCATACTCCTGAGAATTAGCGGGGGGTTTCTCCTCTCTTATGTGCTTCACTTTCTTCTTCGTCTTCAGAAAAACCCCTACAGACTTGGCCCAAGGGACATAATTCTCTCCATTCAGTTTAATGGAGGTCATTTGGACATTCAGGTAGTCAGTAGATATCATGACACTAGGTTTACTATCACTGTTATCTGCCATTGCTGAACTCCCTTATCACTGAATTCTGAGCACTACACACAGACACTTCACTGAAATTTGCACACTGATTTCAACAGTAATAAATGTTGAGAACTGCAACACCACAAACCCTACTCATCGAAGTCTATACACTGATTTCAGCAATATCAAATGCTGAAAATCACACTTGTAACACCACAAACCCTAATCCACAGCTACCGGAAGTTTCACCATTAAGTAGACACTATTGCCCTTCGAATCACACACAAATTAGAATAAACCCTGGCATAAACCCTAGCATACTGCAATCTGAAAACCCATCATACGAACTGTACTACACCTCTCATGTATTCCATAACAAAAAATATGCATAAAAAAAAACTTTACCTCATCGTCTGAAGGCCAACCACACGAAAGACTAAGACACCACTGCACCACACGTACCAGCCCTAACTAGGGCTTAGAAACCATAGCAGCCAATCACCAACGACACAATCGGAGGCATAGGAACCTCCTAGGGAAGAGGGCGATCACTCCTTTTCAGCCCTTTTCCCACTCTCCAACTCACAGCTGAGAAACCCAAGAGAAACCCTAATTCGAATGCGCAGAAGACAGAATTTTAGCAAGTGTGATTTGTTTAACCTTGCTCTGATACCGTGTTGAAGTTTGACCTGCCCTACAATTCTGTCTTGTTCGTTGACTGTAAAGTAAAGTAGACAGCAAGAAGTAGGAGAGGAAAGAAGAAGAAAGAAAAGAGAGAAGGGCTGGTTCGAATTAGAGAAAAAGTAAATCCCTAGATTCGGCCGACCTGTTATTATATTATTAACTTATTGGAAAAGACTTAAGTGCCCTTCTTTAAGTAAGAGGCACTCGAACTAACATAACAGTACACATCAACATTCTCAATAAGTACAAAGACCGAAATACCCCTTCACTAACACCACTAACACTTACAAAGCTTTCCAACTTGTAAGCACTCTCTCACTAACTTAAGCACCGGAGTGCCCACACCGGGTAGCCACCCCGGGTCCTCTGATCTTGCTCTCTTGCAGTTCAACCAGCCACAAAGCAGACCGACGTCCAAGTTGCCATCTAGCTAGGAGCGACCAGATCGTGCACCATCAAATATGCTATCTTGCAATGCCAAATTCAGGGTTAAGCCAGCTGAAAACTTAAAAACCTTATTCTTCTCTACCAACTTCTGATATTATAACTGCATCCTTAGTACTTCCCCAAATAACAGTCTCCTACCAAAGGGTTTTTAGTGTAGAGAAGTACACTGCAAGAGGCTTATCTCCCCAAATAGCTAGGAGTGACCAGATCGTGCACCATCAAATATGCTATCTTGCAATGCCAAATTCAGGGTTAAGACCAGCCGAAAACTAAAAAACCTTATTCTTCTCTACCAACTTCTGATATTATAACTGCATCCTTAGTACTTCCCCAAATAACAGTCTCCTACCAAAGGGTTTTTAGTGTAGAGAAGTACACTGCAATAGGCTTATCTCCCTGCCTTGTATTAATTATTTGATTTCTTAATTGATATACTCTGGCCACATTTTGATCTTGGGAATAAGTTTTAGTTACTCCATCCCAAATCTCCTTGGCTGTATCAACCCATTAAAAATTTTTATTAATATGAGGTAACATAAAACTACATAGCCAAGTCATCACCATGTACTCAAAATAATAGTTCAACATCTACTGCTAAAAGTAACTTCTGATACAACTTACTAATCTCCACAATCTCATCTTCAAAATAGTATTTTTATTACAGAAAAACATAGTTAAAGTTCCACTAGAAGCAATTATATTCAAATTTCTTCATTATTTTCCTGTCTGTCTAGTGGGAAGCTTCCAATTAAGGCACAAGACTAATAATGAGAAAGGGTGGGTGCCTTAGAAGAGCTAGACAAGGAACAGTAGATATCCCACAAGGAAGATTCAAGTTATATTTTCTGTCTCTGATTATTCACTGCAGAATGTGTCACTTATCTGCTTTGACCCATATTTGAGTTTGAGGGATGTCATCGAGCCACATATGTTCCTTTGGATTTAGGTTTTGAAGGTTCCTGGTGGGGAAATCTTGTGTATCCAGTATTGGCTGAAAGTTGCAGTACTTGAGATAATGTGCTTAAGAAAAAGTAATATGAATTATATGAGAAGTAGATAGGTGTTACAGTTCCCCAAATGTAGAAGAATCCAATAAATTGGGCAGACAGGTGGGCTCATCTAGTTGGTCAAAAAGTCAGTGGATTAGTGTGCAGTTATGCTAAGTTAAGAGCGTATGGGACATAGGTTTATTGGGATAAGGGTCTATTAGAGTCAGTTATTAGTTTGCTACTTTGTAGGGTCGTGTGGGTGTGGAGTTTGATTGTATTAAATCCATTTGATTAATGAAATTGGAGCGTTATTTTCTACCCAATACTATTACATACTTTGCTTTGTACATATTTCTAGGTTCTGGGATCCCTCGAAGCATCCCATCTATCCCATCTTGCTATGTTCATCTAAGCACGTAGCAATAAGAATTGGGGTAGAAGATTTTGCAGCTTTCTGCTCAAGCTAAAGGAGAGAATGAATCTACTGTGAATACCCAGGAATCAAATGTTTGTAGCAGGGTTTAGAATTTGTTGCCCAAGGTGTTTCTAGGGATACTGTGCATCAGAAATCCTATATAGGAATTGCTTGGTGTAATGGTAAAATCTTAGGCTGACAAGCATGAGTACACAGGTTTGAGTCTGAGAGCGGCCACGCTGTGTGAACAAATGAAAGTTAGGTCTGTATCCAGTCTTCCCCTCTCAAGACCCATATAGCTGGGACTAACATTGGGTAATGGACTTTTTAGATAATGGATATATCATAGTTGTCAAGGCGTCACCTAGGCAACTAGGCGCCCTTCTAGGTGATTAAGCACCCGCCTAGGCGATAAAAATGACAAGGCTGTTGTATCTTATTAATGTCTGTGTTAATACATTTTATTATATGTTTTATTGCTAAATATAGCATTTATACTTTGTTTTAATGTTTTACTATTGAAATTTAAAAGATCAAAGGGTTTTGAGGAGAGAAAAAGAAAGAATGGAAGTATAAAGAGGTTCTTTTTTTTCTATTCTCTCTCTCTCTCTCTCTCTCTCTCTCTCTAATTAAACAAAACAGAAATTCCGTCCTTTTTTTCTATTTTTCTTTCCATGATGAATATTTATCACATAAAGTTAATAACCTTCTTTAGTTGCTAATTTTTGTGAAATTGTTCTGTTAAATACTTACTATAGTAGTATTATTTTTGAAAATAATGAAATTAATATATGTGAAAGATTTTTATCCTTTTAGATGTGTTGATTTGCCACATTTTTCGAGGAAATTTAATGTTCTTAATAAAGAGAATTATGCTTTTTTCAATTAATATACATGCTGAATAGTATATAAAACTAGGGAACTAGCCAAAAGTTAGTTGTTTATATTGTAAAATTCTTATCAGCTAAGCATTGCCTAGGTGACTAGGCACCCCAGTGTCGTCCAGAATTGCGTAGATGCCTTGAAGACTATGGGATCTATTGAATGCCCAGGAATAAATAACCTGTTAGCAATGTTTAGAATTTGTTGGTTATTTCTTGGGATTCCATGTGTCAGGAACTCATAATCCTTCCATGGCCTCCTTGTTTTATACTCCTAACCAAGGTTCTTGTGATGTGTCCAAATTAAAAAGGAGAAACAGAAACTCTCAGCATCCTTTGATGTATTGATTTTCATATTACTGGTGGTATGGTTAATTAATTAAATGCTAATTTTATCAGCTTATTGAATATTGGGGCTCATGGAGAATTCGGATTTTTATTTGTTCTGGTTATAACTGATGGTCTGGTTATTTTCTACAAAAAAAAAAAAAGCAGTACGCATATGTCAATCTGCAGGTAAGTTTCTATACAAATGGTCGTGGCAGAGAATCCAAGATAAAATCATTGGGGTTCAAATTTTTATTTATGCAGGTAAGCTTTGAATAATCTTGTTAACTTGAAGTTTCATAGAAGAAAAGAAATACCACATTTTTCTCAAAGGTACATCTGGTAATCCTTTTAAAGTACATTTGATAATTTAAGAGACTTCTAAAGAATGTGGCTATCTGCAAACTTTAAGGGAATCATTTTTTTAGTGGTAGAATGCAATTCTAAGGTGGTTGTATGATGTTTCAGAAATAAAAGCCCAGGGCCATGGCATTGCAGACATTCTTAAGAGAAGTAAGATGGTTAGGAGTGCAGATGGCATCAAGATTTTATTGGGCTCATAGATTTGACAACTGCTCAGACAACTGTATTGGGGAAACATGTAAGAAAAATGGATCAAGAGGCTTGGGTGGATGGAGCCAGCCTAAGATTCTCATAAGGGATGCTTGGCATTGCTTGTATTTATAAACAGTTCTTAAAATTTATAAAACCTGATTGTTATGGATCAAAATTCCTTTTTTTTTAGGTGGGTAAACCAGGTTTTGGCGAGACCACTACCAGCAATAAAAATTAGGGGTGTTCAAATTTGGATCAGAAACCGAAAACCGAATAAGCTAATCCGGTTTGGCTAATTTAGATATTGGTTTGGTTTGGTTTTTGATGTGTTAAAAAATTGGTTTTCGGTTTCGGTTCGATTTGTCTACAAAAATTAACCAAACCGAACTGAAATCCAAACTACTATATATATATATATATATATATACACTACAGAGCCAAAAGACACCTACAGTTAGACTCTTATTTGATTTTTTTCCCTTTTCCCCCCTTTTTCAAAAACTGAGTTCTTTTTAAATTCGGTTTGGTTCGGTTTAGTTTGGTTGAGGGATATGATCAAACCGAATAGTCGGTTAGGTCATCCATTTGAACCAAACCGACCCGACGAATATACACCCCCAATAAAAATGTAGAGTTTTTCAATTTTCAGGCCTTCCTCAACATTTATTCATGCAAAGAATGTGCCAAGTCTCTTACTGATCAAGATATAACTGGATGGGGCCTGATAATGTACTGGAACTTCTTTCACCTGTTTGAAGTGTAAGCATCATCCTTACGTGTTAAAGATTCAGCAGCCAGCGTATTCTTCTTATGTGTCTTCATGACATGTCACCTTACAATCAAATGATTATAATATTATCTATGTATTAATAATTAGGGCTAATAATGGTATTCAATTGTCTGATTTCGAATGAATTTGATCCAGTTATAATAGGACCAAATATGGATCCATCATCCATCCCTATTATTATTATTATTATTATTATTATTATTATTATTATTGCTATTGTATAAGTTGGTTTGAATGTTTTGTTCTTAAAATTGTCCTCACTGTGTTCATGGAACACAAAATCAAACTCATTTTTAGTTTATTTTATTAATAAATTTAACATTACATTTTGATCATTTATTGTTTAATTTATTTATACTATTTAATATCCAATTGCATTCCTAAAATCAAATTTGGGTCTACCTTTATCCGATTTGATTGGATCCATTTACAGCCCTACTATCATTAATAATTATATGAACTAGAAATGATTTTAATATTATTTATCATGAATGAATAAAATGACTTAAAAATATCTTATATGACTTGAACCATGATCCTTTAAAAATAATAAAGGTGCAATTTATAAATGGATTATACTGGATTGCTATAGATCAGATTTCGGGTTTGACTTTGATCAAACAGATGTTGTTTGCAGTTCCAAGAGATATCGTCTCCATAAGAGCAAGGATTAGTTGAATAAAATACATGGGACCTGCACCTTTTACATTGGGACTCATGTTATTACTGATGTGGAACACAGCCTGCTGAACAGCCATCGCGGCGCGTACAGCTAATCCCAATTCTCTAGATGGGTAAAAAAGAGTGGTTCTATGTTTGAAACAATGCTTCATTTACTTTGTTCATTGCTTTTGATTGATATCAGAGTGGCCTTATTGTGCTCTCACAACCATTAAGAAGAGTTATTGTGCCAACTACCAACTGAGTGGTGGCTTGGTGGCACGTAAACTAGGTAGTCAGAGAAGATGCGATTTCGAGCCCCTCTATCAGCTCTCACCACCTTTGAGAAGCGTTATTAATGTTGCTAATAAAAATGCTATACTATGCCAAAGAGAATTGAATTACGGCTCCTATGGGTAAAAAGGCAAGTAATCAATACCCAAAAAGAAAAGAGTGGCATTATTGTGTTTTATGCTTTTACCCAAACGAGAATGTTATATAATAGCATGGTTTTCAAAATCAGATTGGACTGGATGGTCGGACTGGAAAAATTGGGAACCGGTCAGGTGATTGGTTCTGTTTTCCTTCAAAACTGTTGATTTTGATCAACAAACCATAGAATCGGGCAATTAATTGTTCGAACCGTTCGAACGGTTTTGACCACTTTTATTTTTTAATTTTTTTTGTCAAAATGGGCCAAACGTTCAATTCGAATGATCGGACCGTTTGACCCGATAACCAGACCCCTGACCAGTTCGGTCTCCAGATCGGTTTTAAAAACCATGCATAATAATGTTTCACAGAACGCACTCCAAATGCTCGAACTGGGTTTCCATTCATGATAGAGTCAGTGTGTCTACATGAGGTCATTGTCCACCTATGAGTATGACTAAATGACATGCCAGAAGAAAAAAGAAAAGGGAGCCCTAGGCCTATCATTTGATGTGCCCCACCCCCACCTAAAGCTAAAAGAATCCCAATCATATCCCTTAGCCTGAAGTTCGATATCACTGGTTCATATCATAGTTGGTCAAACGAAAATGATGGTGTGCAGAAGTAAATATTAGATGGTTCCAAAATAATTGGGTTGGGTCTAATCTTGGAAATATTTGAGCTGGGGTGGGCCACCCAATCAAATGCTGACTCCTCTATTCATCAAATAGAAGCTTGTTGAAACTTTCTACCATTTTCCCATTTGTCTTATACTTTGACATGACCTTGGTTGAGTGGATCAGTCTGCGTTTCTTGACAATACTTGCCACAGTTGGCTTTTAATCTTATCACCGTTGTAGCCTCTTTGAAGAGGTCAGAATTTTCAAACAAGTCTTCGGTGGCATTTGATAAAACTGAAGTTTGACATCATATCTGTAAACAATAAATCTGTTTTTTTTTCTTCTTTTCAAAGCCTATGAAAACAATGAATTGCTTGGTTGTTTGAATGTTGTAATGTCTGATAACTGCTAGCTTTGCAATTTTATTCTTCTGAAATAGTCTATTCAATAAATTTGAATTCTGTTAGCAACAAAACTCAGCTTCATTTTCTAATAAAAATGAATATGTAAATATTTCCCTCAATAATGAAGAAAATCATTTAAATAATAATAATAATAATAATAATAATTTGATCTTTCAGGAGAACAATAGATTAGGGTTGTTGTCGTACTAGGACTTGAAACAAGTTTTTGATCTCTTGGACTTGAAAATGAAAATAAAAGGGGCATTTGATGTTAATTAGTTCTAACGACATTTTAGACTTTTTGTCACGTCCGAAATGCATCTAACTATGTTAAAGGGTAAGGATTAAGGTTATGTTTGATAAATCTGAAGTCTAATGTCTAAAAAGTCAAAAAGTTATTATTTGGATCTAAATTTTGAAAATAAGTATAAATGGTTTTCTTCTTTTTAGAGGCTTTGAAAAGATAAAATTGTTTGAGTTGGAGCAATTCTCCAACATCTAAAATTGTGAAGTTTACTATTTTAACTGTAGAAGTTGACTATTTGATAATATTACAAATAATAAAAATGATATTCAAAGAATATTAAATAAAATATTATTATATTAATAAACACATATTATGATTTGTTGAAATAAATAATTATTTATTATTAAATTAATAATATTATTATTTATTTTTATTAAATTTTTTAATAATATTAAATTAGATGACAATAATGAGAGCATTAATGTCATTTCATCACCTTTGAAATGTATCTGATTTGGTAAGACATGAGACCAAATTTTACTATTTTAGATGTCTTTTGGTTTCTTATTAGACGTTGGAAGTAGATGCAATTTCAATGTAAGTACATGCAATTCATTATCACCGGGACTACGGTGAGGATGTTGAAAGAAAAATGGAGAAATCCCAATCAGGACACCTCTAAAATGGCACAATGATACTTTATCAAAGTAATGTAAGGCCCACGCACTTGCGATGAGTACAAAAAGCCATCCTACACTTGCAATGAGCATGAAGCACCATCCAAAACCTGCGATGAACATAAAACACCTCCCCCGACCTGTAATAATCAATCAGTGTCACATGAGACTTGCAATGAACATAAAATGATATTGCAAGGGCCCAAAGCACTATTAGCACCTTGCAATGAGTGTGAAATGGCAACTCCTGCTGTAATGAACGAAGGATAGACCCCAAGGCTGGTGACACCCACCTATGGGAGATTAGTAATCCTTCTATTCACAACCAGCTGTGATGAAGCACCTCAGAGGCAATCGAGCAGAACACCCAAGCACACCAGTCAGATCAAGGTGTTCCCCTTGACACGTGTCCACAAGAAAACCTATAAGGAGACATAACCTACATACGCTACGCAAGAATCCTTAGAAGAAGGGAAATTATTTTCTTAAAGGATCTTGCTAGACATGTGGCAAAATCCTAATGGTGTTCCTTTAATAATCGACATAAAGATAAAGATCACATTTCCTAATAGGAAATGTTTCCTTTTAGATCATTCTCCTTATAACCTTGCGGTCCTCTCTATAAAAAGGGGGAATAACTCTCCCCCATGTCAGAGAACTATATAACTCTGACCCTAGAGTTTCTTAGGGGACCTCTCTTTCTTATCATCTCTTCTCTGTTCTTCTCCCACCATCCTCTACAATCAGCATTCCTCCCCACATTCTCTCTTTCATATTGTCCTCTCCAAACTTTCAAAGACTTTGACCAACCTCCATCTCCTTATGAATGCACCAACATTCAAACACCCCTTACCTTTAAAAATCAATTTTTTCATGTTAGATATCTAAAAAAGTGCTATCAAATGTGTTAGTTTTGTAGCTACAGTAGTTCGAACCAGGAGAAGAGAAGAAGAAGAAGAAGAAGAAGAAGAAGAAGATGAAGATGAAGATGAAGAGAACAGTCAAACTTGATAGTCTAAACCCTATCAGTCGACCCTTAATATGGATTAGCCTCTAATTAGTAGTATAAAGACTAAACTCCCCTCACTTAAATATGGGATAGGAAGCCTCTATTAAAACTTCCACATAAGCACATAACTTAATAGAAATAAAATGACTAATCTACCCTTATTTGGCTAGCTCTAACACTCCTCCTCAAGCTGGAGAATATATGTCATATAATCCCAACTTGTTACATATATAGTTCACTCTCCCTAAGCTTAAGCCTTTTGTAAACAAATCTGCCCATTGATCACCTGAGCCCACATGTTCTGTGCTTATCTCTCCAGTAAAGACCTTCTCCCTCACAAAGTGGCAATCAATCTCTATGTGCTCTGTTCTCTCATGAAAAACAGGGTTGGATGAGATGTGGAGTGCAGCTTGATTGTCATAGTACAATTTCATAGGTCTATCCATGGATAACTCGATTTCTTGTAGGAGATTCCTCAGCCATACTAATTCACATGTAGTGTGTGCCATGGCTCTGTATTCGGCTTCAGCACTGCTCCTTGCCACAACCGTTTGCTTCTTACTCTTCCATGTCACAAGATTTCCTCCAAGAAATGTGCAGTAACCTGTAGTAGATCTTCTATCTGACACAGAGCCTGCCCAATCTGCATCTGTATACCCAATTACTTCAAGTTTTCCTCCTGGTTTGTACAATAACCCACGACCTGGAGCTCCCTTCAGGTACCTTACAATTCTAAGAACTGCATCCCAGTGAGGTATCCGAGGGTTCTGCATAAATTGGCTCACCACACTAACAGCAAAGGAGATGTCTGGTCTCGTGATAGTCAAATAGTTCAGCTTCCCCACTAGCCTTCTATACCTTCCATGATCATCAAAAATTTCTCCTGTACCACTGCTCAACTTAGCATTTGGCTCCATGGGAGTTTCAGCTGGTTTTGCACCTAACAGTCTTGTTTCATCTAGCAGATCAAGAACATAATTTCTTTGGCACAGGTTTACACCTTGTCTTGATCTAGCAATTTCTGTACCCAAGAAATACTTCAATGACCCAAGGTCTTTTGTTTGAAAATGATTTTGCAGAAAGACCTTTAGTTTATCGATCCCCAATTTATCACTACCAGTTATGACAATATCATCCACATAGACCACTAATAAAATCTTTTCGGCTTCTGAATCATAGCTAAACATTGAGTGGTCAACCTGGCATTGTTTCATTCCAAAATTCTTCACCACTTCACTAAACTTTCTAAACCAAGCACAAAGTGATTGTTTCAACCCATAAATTGTCTTTTTCAGTCTGCACACCTTACCATCCTCCCCCTGAGCAACAAACCCAGGTGGTTGCTCCATATATACCTCCTCCATAAGGTCACCATGTAGGAAGGCATTTTTAATATCAAGTTGAAACAAGGGCCAATCATACATAACTGGCAGGGAAATTAAGACACAGATAGAGCCAATCTTAGCCACTGGAGAGAAGGTCTCCATATAGTCCACCCCATACAACTATGAATAACCTTTAGCAACAAATCTGGCCTTCAGATGCTTCACACTACCATCTGGCAAGTATTTAACAGTATACACTCATTTACAACCCACAACATGCTTACTAGGTGGAAGAGCAGTGAGCTCCCTTGTGTGAGTATGCTGAAGGGTAGAGAGTTCCTCCTCCATTGCCTGTCGCCACCCAAGTGAGCTAAGAGCCTCTCAGACATTCTTAGGTATCGAAATAGATGACAATAGTGAAACAAATTGGCGATGTGAAGTGTAAAGGCAAGAGACTGAAACAAAATTGGAAACGAGATGGAGGGTACAACTACGTTTACCTTTTCGTAAAGCAATGGGAAGATCAAGTCCTAAAGGTTTAGGGACAGGAGCAATAACAGGATCCACAAACAAGGTAGAAGCTGGAGGAGGAGTCGGTGTCTATCAATGAGCATACACGTGCCAGATCGGTGGTCATTCAGTAGGAATTTGCACTAGAGGAGGTGAAGGGTCAACCCCAACTGGAACACCCAAAGTGGGATCACTGACTGGAAGAAGAAGAGGAAGCACAGGTGGAGACACAAATACTTCAGGTCCCAAGAAGAAGGGGACAGACTCAAAAAAGGTGACATCAGGACAGACATAGCACTTCTGAGAAATGGTATTGTAACACTTGTACCCTTTTAGAGTTCGAGAGTAGCCAAGAAAGACACACTTAATAGAGTGTGCATCAAGCTTGTCTATTCCATGACTCAGATTGTGAACAAAGCACACACAACCAAAAATACGAAGTGTTAATGGAAAGGGAGACAAGGTGGGGAACAAAATAGAGAAGGGAGACCGACCATGAAGAATGAAGGATGGCATCCGATTAATAAGGAAACATGTAGTAAGTACAACATCACTCCAAAATCATTTAGGAACACTCATATGATGAAGAATAGACCGAGTAGTTTCAAGGAGATGACGGTTCTTTCGTTCAACCACCCAATTTTGTTGAGGAGTGGATGCACATGAAGTTTGATGAATGGTGCCATGTTGTTCTAAATACTATTGAAAGGAAGTAAGAAAGTATTCACGACCGTTATCTGAACAAAGAACTATGGCTGGAACACCAAATTTGTGTACGTATTTCAGCATTGAATTTTTGAAAAACAGAAAATAATTCACTCCTTTCTTTCATTAAATAAATCCATGTCATCCTTGAACAATCATCAATAAAAGTGACAAAATACTTGTAATCATTATAAGACTCTATTTTAATTCGGCCCCAAACATCTGATTGAACCAAAGCAAAAGGACTCAACATACGACTTTCAACTCTAGGACTGAAGGGAACATGACAATGTTTCCCATACTGACACAACTCACACGGTAAAGATAACAAATGACTCAAAGACGGAACCAGTATCTTGAGTGCCTTGAGAGATGGATGTCCTAATCGACAATGTTACTGTAGAGGAGTGAGTGAAGTCTAAAGTGCAACTGACGATCCGCCACCGTCAAGGTAATACAATCCACTAGCCTCATGCCCCCCACCAATCTTCTTCCCCATCTTGAGATCCTGAAAAACACAAAAGGAAGGGAAAAATGTAATAGAGCAATTAAGAGACTTGGTTAATTTACTAACAGACATAAGATTGAATGGAAACTTAGGGACATATAGAACAGATGATAAAGAAAGAGAAGTCGTGTCAACGTTACCAACACCACAGATGGGAGAAGAGGAACCGTTGGCAAGGGTAACAGTTTGAGATGTGGAAGTTTCAGAGAGGGAAGAGAACACACCTGGAGTCCTGGTCATGTGATCAAAGACTCCAGATTCAATAATCCAGGGAGAGGGTTTGGATGACAGACAAGTTATACCTGAGTGCGCAAGGGTGGCAGTAGTATGCTGTGAAGTAGTTTGGAGGAACCTCTCATACTCATCACGCGGTACACTCACCATCTCCTTCCCGGAAACAGACGTAGAAGTGGAAGGAGTTAGATATGTTTGTTGGTTATCACTGATATCAACCCCACCAGCTATTGCATGATTGGCCCATGTAGAAGAACGGCCATGGAGATCATAACAGAGATTCACTGAATGTCCGTCCCTGCCATAGTGGATACACTTCCTTGTAGAGTTACTTTTTCCTTTACCACGGCCTCCCCCTAAGTCAAGACCACCAACACGGCCAAATACGGAACCACCACGATCTCCTCGGGAGGCATGTCATCCCCCTTTAGTACCACGTCCACTTCCTCTGGCTATCACAAATGCCGATCTGTCAAACTGTGTGGGATTCTCTGTAGGCCCCAAAGAAATCCTACGAAGCCATGTAAACACTTCCTCAAGTGTAGGAAGAGTAGAGCCCCCTAATATTTGGGCCCTAACTGGTTCATATTTTGATTTCAACCCCACTAAGAACCTAGTGACATCTAATTGTTCCCTCTGTTATTGTTGAACCTTAACATCTGGAGTGAGGGGATGATAGACATTGAGTTCATTTCTGAGGTTCTTCATACTAGCATAATACTCTTCTAGGGTTTTATTCCCTTGCTACAAATCGAAATATTCCTGATAGAGATGATATGCCCTTGTAGTATTATCCTGCCCAGAATAAAGCTTCATGGCATGTTCCCATATGTCCTTAGTTGTATCTAAGAACATAAAGTTGGCACTTATTTTGGGTTCCATACTATTCCATAACCATGTCATGATTTGGGCATCTTCCTGTTCCTAGTCATCAAACCCTAAAGAGTTAACAGGTGGTTTATCTTCCTTCACATGCTTCACTTTCCTCTTTGTCTTGAGAAAAACTTCCACTAACTTGGCCCATGGTACATAGTTCTCACCATTAAGTTTAATGAAGTCATCTGCACACCCAGATAGTCAGAGGGAATCACCACACTAGGTTTCTGATCACTGCGACCATCTCCAGTTGCTGCCATGATGCTCTTCCAATGCTACTTCTAATCTGAATTCTCGGTCGCCAACTAAGTATTGCTGTCAGGAGTTTGATGTTCTACACACTACAGTAGTCCCCAAACACAGTTGATAGGTACACAAGCTTTTGTTCTTGTTCAAACCACTACTGATTTCACAAAATCATGAATCACACTAACATTAATTCAGCAACTCACTGACTGCATACAAGCCCTCTTGAAGCTGCTCAATAGAGATTGAGCATCACAAGCACCACCACACAACCATAGCTGTCACACATGGTATAGATCTGTCTGACCTTTTCAGAGAGCACTACAAGTCCAAAGAAAACATCAATTGTTGCCACTACAATAACCTGTCATTCAATTCAGGTCACTTGTGACCAACAAAGGCTTCAAAACAACTACAAACCAACATAAAAGGGTCAAACATACCCTTACACCATTCGGCCACTGTAAACACAGCCTGTTCTTGGACATTTTTCCAAGAACCAAGGCTACAAACAACCTAGTTATCTAGGTTCTGATCAGTCCTTGCAAATTTTGAAGGCTTTCAACACAAAAATACCAACAACACACAAAAAAAGAGGTAACCAACCTTCGATGGAGAGCTTCAGTCGACTGTCCACTTCTAAAGTTGTTTTTTTTTCTTTTCTTTTCTTGAAAAACAATCAAGTTTTGTGCAAAGGAAGAAAAACTGAGGTGTTCTCAGACCTAGGTCAAATCAGTGTTCTCCATTTTTTAGCCTAGAATGAAGAAAAAAAATGAGGTCACGAACGAAAAGCAACAGGTCACGAATCTGTGAGGAGATTTAGAGAGCAACATCCTGCTTTGATACCATGTTAGTTCTATAGTTATAGTAGTTCGAACCAGGAGAAGAGAAGATGATGATGATGATGATGATGAGAACAGTCGAACTTGAGAGTCTAAACCCTATCAGTCGACCCTTAATATGGATTAGCCTCTAATTAGTAGTATAAAGACTAAACTGCCCCCACTTAAGTATGGGATGGGAAGTCTCTATTAAAACTGACACATAAGCACATAACTTAACAGAAATAAAATGACTAATCTACCCTTATTCGGCTAGCTCTAACAAAATACATCCTTACTATTGATACAAATTCCACCTTCCCTCTAAAAAGCAATGTTTCTCAGCCGTTTCAGTGTTCTCAAATCCCACCCTATACTCTACCAACTTATGGTGGCTTGGTTGGTAGGATCACTCATTGTAGTAGAGACTTGGGATCAAAACCTGCTACCACCAAGGTTGGGGGTTAAAGGGATGGGGATGACTACCATCGTTGTGTAACTCCATGAAGAAAAAAAAATATAGGAAAAAATATCCACCCTACTCTTGTGACGTTTGGGAGTAATAGATCATTTTTCTCTCAAAGGAACTGGTTGAAGAATTACAAAAAAGCTAATATAGTATCATCTATTATAAAACTATAAGTTTTCTAAACTAGGGTAGCTTGTAGGTCTTTTCAAGTATATTAACAAACGGCTTACCGAAAAAAAGGTATATTAATTAACAAACTATTTTATATGATCACCAAACTGACAGAAGACCCAAACTTCAGAATAATGCCTTCTTTTCCCATGCAATTTTTTAACATCCCAGATGACAAATTTGGGAGACAAGCTTATAAATTGCACCTTAGAAGTAGCTATATCCATGGCAGGAGTAAAAGTTGAAAAAAAAAAAAAAAACAATAACTTGGCACTAGTACTCAGCACTACCTGAGAAAGGAAAGAACTAGCATGCATGAAGGAGCTTTATCTGAAATCTGATGATCAATGAGGGAAGGAATCATGGCTAAAAGTTACCAACATTTGGAGTTCTGGTTTGAGTTAGTCATGGAGTCACTATATGAATTGGGTCCCTCCCTACAAGTCGTTTTATTTTAATTGAAGCGTGATCTTTCACAACAGTGAGAGGTCAAGGGGCCAAGATTCTTTACAATTTAAAATGTCTTCTGTGGAGAAAATGCCAACATCTCCGGGGACAATAAAGAATTTTGGTGCTTGAAATCAAAATTAGAAAGGAAAACAAGTTGCTATAGTATAATCCAATATAATATAATTCATCCATAAGATGGTATGCTTCTGTTTCCATGTTTTTCTCAAGAAGCAAGAAATTGGGTGAATCTAGTCTAACAATCCCAAGACATAAACAATAATGCCAGAGATATATTAGATTTGCTCCTGGTAAATCAACGACCACCTTTCCCTACTTGTGGAACCCTGAATTAAACTAGTTGGGTTTTAAGAGAATGAAATATTTATAGAATCCTTAATCTAAGAGAGCCTTCCATACTAAGAATATGTAAAATATGCAACTAATTAGTGGTCAGCTCAAATATATATAGGCTTACCTAATCCCTGAATAGTTCTCCATTTGAAATGAACTTTCTCCTTCTCTGTTTTTTTGTTAGCCAATCATTGATCTCTAGGGAATAATTGGTGGAGGGTCCATCACCTACAAAGGGTTGTTGATGAATTCAGCATAAAATACTTGTACCAACCTCCCAGTGAGAGAGAGGCCATGGGTCCATGCCCTAAAGCTAGAGAGGAAAAGAGAGATTAATTAAAAGGGTCTCCCCACAAATAAGATTTGGAAATCCACAACCAGCAACAGTAGGAATCTAATAAAATTTAATGGTTTCTTTCTCCCTCTAGGCAATTTGTAGGGTTTTCTCCTTAAAAAAACATAGTCTTGGATATCCATAACATATACCCCATACCTAATGTAGGAATAGGACCCAATGTAAAACAAACTGGGAAAATCCATGTAGCCTTGGACCTGTGCACAAGGGTCCCTTGAAACAAATTTCTAGTTAAGGAATGGAATCATTTTGGGGCATGGTTTTAGGTATTGACAAGGAATGGATGCTGACCCATCAACAAAAGGGATAATACCGAACAAACCCATCTCAATGGCAGGATTGAGTGGTTTTGCTTGTGCATGATTGTACTAATGTTTCGGTTGAGACTTGAGAGGCTATAAACCAAAATTAAAAAAAAAAAAAAACAACATAAAAAAAATTGTTTCCTCAAAGGCCCTGAGTTGTCAAAGTAAAACTCATCCTTTATGAAGTATGAAAGATCAATTTCCTTTTCTTTCCTTTTTCTTCCTTTTCTTTTTCCTTTTTTATAGAAGGAATCAAGGAAAACCTTGTATCATCTCACATTAAATGTTGAATTATTTATTAATTTAATTTTCTTCCATGAGAATACTTAAACTTCTGAGGACCCCATATAAGAGCCAATAAGAAAGTATAGCCGGTTAGGGAGAGTGGAGTAGGAATCAGTGATTCTGGTGGTTTCCTGATAAAAGACCCTACTTCTTATTTTATTGTTTATTATAATATTTTTTACTTCTTTTTTTTTTCTTTTCAAACAACCGCACGCTAGCTTGAGAGTTGAGACCAGTCTGAAAGGACAAGATCTTCTATACCATGAAAGAGTTTAAATCTGATCATGATATTTACTTCAGAGGGTGATAAAGCAACCCAACAGAATAAGGCTTCTTCACACATACACAGGAGAGAGAGAGAGAGAGAGAGAGAGTGCAAGATAAGAGTGGTGCACAAAAAATAAAAACTGGAATAATCCTCGTCAGCCAAACTCGAAAAGAAAGTTGTAATCTTCTGTTTTCTCTGGTGTGCTCTTTTCAGTTCAGCTGTGCTCTACAAGAGGAGTTGCTCCGAGGTCTTGAAGAAATCTGAGCTACACAAATGGTAGGAGAAATTAATATTGATTCTGCATCTCTATTTCCTCCCTTAAAACACCCTTCTTTTGCATTTGTTCTACCTTTGAAGATGATTTGCCTAAAGATTTTCAAAGTCAAATTGATGATAAACCGCTGGAGCTTTGATATTTTTCTCTTATCTTTATCTAAATCAGTTCTCTATTATTATTATTTTTTTCTCTGTAAGATGGTTTAAGAAGAAGGTTTTGCATGGCGAGTCATAGAGTTGGAGAAAATGGTCTGTCTGCAGATTCTGGATCTTCAAACTACCCTGTCTTTCATGGCATCAGCCATCCCGTCACCAATTACATGTATTTTTTTCAATCCTTTTATTGACCTCCTCTATCTTCTCCTTTATTATATGGTTTAAAAATCATAATTTCCAAGTATCCTTCAATAGGTTTTCTTCCTTTACTCGTTCCTTGCTCTCTTGTTACAAACACTTTATTTTTGAGAAAAAACAGTCTTCTCTTACATGAGTTATGGGTTTCTATGTTCAGTAATCAACAGGAATCTGCTTTTGATTTGGGAGAGTTGGAAGAGGCAATTGTGCTCCAAGGAGTTAAGAACAGAAACGACGAAGCCAAAAGAAGTAGGTCTCTCTATTATTTTTACCTTTTTGTGATGTTTGCTAAGCATAACCCAACTCAGAGAGAGAGAGAGAGAGGTTTGAATTAGTCTATAGAAGCCGCAGGGTGGCTTGCCTTTTCCAACATAGTAATCATTCTCAGGCAGAAAACTTCAATGGCATAAAGCGTCATACATGGAAACCTAACTTCTTAGCCTGATTTACTGACTCTTAACTGCAGAAAAGGGAATCAATTTTCGCCTTTGATATGGCTTGAAGATTTGGGAGTCTTTATTTGATGATGCTCAAGGATTCTGCTTTTGTGATTCTTGCAGCTTTTTTACCAGCCAGGCCAGCTGCTACTCTGGAAATGTTCCCCTCGTGGCCAATGAGATTCCAGCAAACTCCAAGAGTAGTTTCTTCCCCCTTTGACTATTTTCTTTTCCTACGTCTGTTTTCATCAACCTCGATGGCAATCACAAAAACTGCAAGATATCTCTGTCATTTTTTCCTACAATGTGATTCTGAGAACATCCTTTACTTCTTTAATTTTATTTCTAATCTGGGCTCTGATATGCCTGTGGGAATTTTATATTTGTAAGGTGACTCTGATGATTCTTTTTGATGATTTTCAAATACCCAATTGATTATCTTATTCTTCTAATCCAGGGTAGTTCGAGATCAGGGGATAGTACTGATTCAGGGTCTGCTCAGAATACTTTTTCCTTCCAAACCGATTCTCAGTTGGAGCCTGAATCTCCCCTCAGTGAAAAGGCATCAAATCAGGCCATTGACCAGAAACCGCTGCAGCAACATCACCAAATAGAGATGGCAAATGACACTTCAAAAACAGGGGCATCACCAATTCAACAAGCCAAACCATCAGAAAAGGTTATTCACTGCTACAGCTCTCTAACAATCTCTTCTTCTCTCACCAAATCCCAAAGCTCAGGAAAAGGTGTCATTTGAGCTACGACCTACTGTTATAGGCTTGATTTTACCTGTGCACATAAAAGGACACAAATCCCAACAACCCTGAGAGAATCAATCAAAGCCAGACTTGTCCAGCAAACCAGCTTTACGGTTGGTTTTCTGATAAAAACCTGACATCTTAAAAAACAAGTTCCAAAGCCATCACTGTTCCATAAGTTATTCTTCAAAATAATGCCTTATAACTTTCTGTATGTTTTGGATTGTTAGATCCATGTCTCCATCTTAAAAGCTTGAATCACACATTCCGAGAAAAAGCAAGGAAGGAAGAAACTTCAGCCTAGTGAAGGATAGCAAAGATCCTCATAACCCCGGAAAAGCCAGAATCTTTATGAAGTTTATTTTTTTTGGCAAATGCTATTCTTTAACTGTTTGTTGTCTCAACTCTCAAGATCTGGAGCTATACCAAAAGAAAATGTGTTTCTGCAATTATCCCTAGCTTCCCAGATATTCTCATACCCATTTGCACCTCCCCTCGCCCCAAAAAAAGTATGGTTGCATCCAAATTTCTGAAAAGAAAATCTTGAAATTTACATGCATGAAACATTAGTGTACTATTTTCTCTTCAATTCTCTTGGACATTTTAAAGTCTTAAAACCCATCTTCTGAAAATCAAATTTCTGAGTTTCGATCTTCTAAACAAGTAAACTTGCACCATAGCAGTAACTGCTGTATACTGTAGATCTCTTAATAGCTAGTATTTAGTAGCCACAAGGAGTCCTCAGTCTAAACTCTCCATTTTCTCCTGAGACGAAAAACCTGCCTAGAAATTGCCCCCAAAAGCTCTTTTTTAAGCTTTGATTGACTATTGTTAAATAATACAATTTATTTCTCTTTTTTAAAATGTTGCAGAGAAGGGGTGCTGGTTCGGCTTCAGAGAAAACACTCGATGCAAAGGTCATGAAAACGAAGTCAGAGATAGATTTAGAAGAAAAAGCAAATAAATAAATGAATAAACTCTCTTTGGTTCTCTTACGTTGTGTTGAATTCAACCACACTCTTTAACTCTTTCAATCTCAGACTTTTAAGCTGATATTATCAACCTCTGTGTTTTTTTTTTTTTTTTGAATTTTCGGTTGTTGTTTCAGACTCTAAGACGTTTGGCACAGAATAGAGAGGCAGCAAGGAAGAGTCGACTTAGGAAGAAGGTGGGTCAGATTCAGACGATCGCTTTGTTGCCGGAAAACATTAATTCAGGTTGACTTCAAGAAAAAAGAAATAAAAAATCAGATGCCCATTTTCCTTTTTTTATCTTCAAATATTTTTTCTTGGCAGGCTTATGTACAGCAGCTAGAGACTAGTAGAATAAAGCTTACTCAGTTAGAGCAGGAGCTTCAACGAGCGAGATCTCAGGTTCTAACAATTTCCCGTTATTTTAATTAGATTAATAATATTATTTTATAAATTTGCACAGAAATTACTAATTCAATGTTTCTTTTTTTTTTCTGTTGAATTTGATGGTGATTAGGGTCTCTTCTTATCAGGAGCCGGTGGTGCAGCAGGTGGGAGTGGGAGTATCAGCTCAGGTGAGTTCTTCCATCTTCCGGCTCATAGAATTACAATAATATCCTTCCTTGATGTGATATTTACGTGAAATCAGAGATTACTAGATTATTTCTGGCAATCTTCGAAATGACTAAACTACCCCTTCAGTCTTCTCTTCCTCTGAAGGGTAAAAATATACAGCAATTTGTTCAGTCTGAACTCTGAAGATCAAAAATTCTGCGTTGTTTTCATGCAGGAGCTGCGATGTTCGACATGGAGTACGCGAGATGGTTAGAGGACGATCAGAGGCACATGTCGGAGCTCCGGACAGCTCTCCAGGCACGTCTGTCGGACGGCGACCTCCGAATAATATTAGACGGGTATCTCGCACACTACGACGAAATCTTCCGGCTGAAGGGGATCGCCGCAAAATCCGACGTCTTTCACCTTGTCACCGGAATGTGGGCAGCTCCGGCCGAACGCTGTTTCCTCTGGATGGGTGGATTCCGGCCGTCTGAACTCATCAAGGTGCAAAACCTGTACAGTTTTCTTTTTTCTTAATATATGGAGGGTATTCAAGTCTTTTTGCATGTTTTGAACCGGTCATGCCTCCATTATGTGCCCAGGACTTACGAGGGGTTCATTGGTAGTTTCTTGAAAATGGAAGAGCAATTTTTCAGGTTTCAGCTCAGGGTCTAACTCTTGCCCGAGAAGGTTTGAGGAGACATTCAAAGTTTCAAACCCTGACTGAAAGAAACTGACTGAACCTTTTTTTGGTCCTCCAATGACGTCCTAATTACAGTTATACCATCATTTCACGAATCAGTTGACATTTAAATGACCAAACTACCCCTACACTTTTCAAAATGCCAAAAAGTTTTTTTATCTTGCGCTGCATGGTTCGTCGCTTGTTTACGTTCTTTTCTTCTATTTTCTCCTCTGAAGTCTAGTCTGTACTGTTTTCCCAGACTGAGATTTTTCTTCTGTCTTTTAATGATCAGATACTATTGCCCCAGTTAGACACATTGACGGAGCAGCAATTCATGGGCATATGCAGCCTCCAGCAATCCTCGCAGCAGGCGGAGGAGGCTCTCTCTCAAGGTCTAGAGCAGCTCCAGCAGTCTCTCGCCGACACCGTCGCCAGTGGGTCGCTTAGCGAGGGGACCCACGTCGGGAACTACATGGATCAGATGGCCATGGCACTGAGCAAGCTATCCAACCTCGAAGGCTTCGTTCGACAGGTAATTAACCAGACTCTCCAAACACAAACAGAACGGTTATTTGCAATTCAAACCCTCCTACTCCTGGTCTTTCAAGCTTCAGCAATGGTGGGAAGTAGAACTTCCGACGTTCTTCTAGAAAGTACTGAGGCAAACGTAGCTTCATATCATGAAGTAGGTGCCAGATTCCGGCCAGAATTCTAGCTTACAGTTGAAGTGATCTCTCTCTCTCTCTCTCTCTCTCTCTGAGGATGGAGATTGATTGAGATAAGACTTATACAAAGGAAGAAAGAAGGAAAGGAAGGGTGAGAGGCAATAATGGACTTTGTTTGTTTTAAACGACCTAATCAACAGGCCAAGAGAACAGCCAATAATACTTAGATGGGGTGGTTCATCATTATTCATCAAGCGAAGCCAAACAAGGTCGTCATACTTTTACCTCACGAATCATTCTCTCCTAATCTGACGGAACTTTTAGGCCAATAACATCTTGCCATGTGGCAAAAGAAAAGTGTGACGTTTTCAGGGGAGTTTGCGTGTAGGGTGGACAAGTACTTGTGGTCAACCCTTTAGAGATTAGACTTCAATATTTCAGAACTCCTCATGGAAGTAAAAAGTGTAAAACTATTCCCTATTCCTGGAGAGCCAATCACGATGCGGCACCACATCTAATGCATAAACAGCCAGTAAAGTTCTTTTGGAAGGTAGTTATCTTAGTTAAATGACCAAAATGCCCTCCTCCCAGCCTTAAGTTATCAAGCAATCGATCAAAGGTCACGTTAAGTGTTGCCTTGTTCCATGGACAGTGGGGGATCTGCCACATCATCCTTCTGGGCCCCGCCCTTCTTCATGACAAGGTCATAGATGAATGGGCAGAAGGGTAATCTTAGTTGAGAAAGTCAAATACTAATTTATTTTTTTCCCTTCTTTAGAAGCAATTAGATGTCATTGTCTAGACAAAAGCCACAGAAATTTCGTAAGGGAAGAGGTCTCTCCCCAAATGTCTATGGCTAGGTCATGATGTAATGTGAGGTTGTAAAGGTATCAAGGGACCATTCCACATAGCACCTTGTGATGTGGAAACCCTAACCATACCCATCAGCAAGATTAAAATATTTTTGAGAGCTAAATTGGACATGATTATTAAATTAAATAGAACAATAATAAATGAATAGAATATGAACATTTCTTATTCCTTTATCCATCATTAGAATAATCCAAGCCTCACAAATAGGGACAACTTCATGGGTTTCAACCCTTTTGAAATTTTTACCTATATTTAGGGTTTGTGCCCATTTCATCTTCTAGTGATGACCCATTTCAACATGATCAGAAAGCTAATTAGATGAACTTGATAGCTGTTTTAGAGATCAATCATTTTGATCTAGGACAGGTATCTGTAAAGTGTATGTGGTCCAGACCACTCAATCTCTCATCTGCCTTTATAGCTGGTTTGAAACAAAATGATTGGCCTCACAGCTCATAAAACAGCAATCAAATTCATTTAATCCGATCTCTTTCAGTATTTGTTGAAGGATCAGGGGGTTTGCGCCCATCTCATCTTAGCACCTTAGGATGCAGAAACCCTAACCATACCCATCAACAAAATTAAAATATTATTGAGAACAAAATTGGACATGATTATTAAATTTAATAACCCAATAAATAAATGAACAAAAATTAAGCATTCTTATTATTCTTTTTTCATAATTGGAAGAGTCCAAGCCCCACAAACAAAGAAAGCTTCCTTGGTTTCAACCCTTTTGAAATTTTTATTTAGGGTTTGTGGACCCATTTCAATATATATTGATGATGGATCAGTGGGTCTGATCCAATAATAAATTAACAAATATGTCTTCATCTGTGTAGATTCGTATTGATTATTTCTTTGTCTTGGTAGATGCTGGTTTTAAGATTTTTTTTTAATTGTAGGCTGATAATTTGAGACAGCAAACTCTTCATCAAATGCGACGGATATTAACCATTCGACAAGCGGCACGATGTTTTCTGGCCATTGGGGAGTATTACGTCCGATTAAGAGCTCTCAGTTCCCTGTGGACATCTCGGCCTCGAGAGTATGATCTAATTTCTAATACTATTATTTTGCCCTATTGTAGGTTTTGTTTGGATAAGCTTGGGGATTTGTGCTTTTAAAGTTCAAAAGCATAAAGCCTCGATTTTATGCTTTGTATTTTGGACTTAAAAGTGTTATCACCTTATATAATTCTGTTCTTAAAAGCAAATATTGAAGAATGTTCAAAATACTTTTTGGCACAATTTTGTTTTTCACTGCCAAAAGCTTATCCAAACTAAGCCTTAATTTCATGGTTTGTTGAGATCACTTATTCTGCAAAACAGGACACAAGTGATCAAATAATAAACAAACCACTATCGTGTATGTCTTATTGAGGTCACAGGAAAATGCTACAACTAAATCACAGCAATGATACCGAAAAGATCTGATATTAAAGAGTTTTGACCAATCAAAACACTTTATGAATTGATGAATATTACATAATTGGTCACCAATATCATCAGGGTTTAACCAACATCTTGAAATTTTAATTAGGTGAAAATATATGATAAATATATGTAAACCACTTTGTTAATTTAGGATCTTTATTATATTACTTATGCTGCATTAGGCATTCCTTAAGACTTATCTTCTTTTGCTATTAAAAGAAGCCTTAGCCACATAATTAAGGCATTTCTTTTGTTACTGATATGTATTAAACTAACACAATTTCAATTGCTTTTGAAATAGGAACTGGATCAGCGACGACAATTCAAGCCAGACAACAATGGAGATACAAATGGTTCCTCCCTGCCATAACCCTTTTTCAACCTTCTGATTGAATTCTAGAGTTTACGAGAGACAATTGCGGCAAGTCTCCTGTTTGCTGCTCCCTAGCCATTGAAGAAGAGCTTCTTCTTTTTCTTTTCTCTTTACTTCTTTTCTTGTAATGGTTTCATATCAATATGCTGTTACATAAATGTATATCAATTTCATGCGCCTTCAGCTTCTAATTAATCACAGAAGGCAAGGTTTAAAATATTGATATGCACAATACCAAAGATCAGAAGTATTGAAAATTATCTGTGCTTAGTCTACCATATGTATTGGTTCTCAAACCCATCAATACACTAAGACCATGTTTGGGAGTGCTTAAGATAAAAATAAGAGCTTATTCAAATAAACACTTATTTGCATTTGGCACCCAATTTTTTTAAGTGCTTATTTTTTATTTTATATTGAACCTTTGGTAGTCTTTTTCTCTGATAAGCACTTAAATAAGCATTTGTAACTATTTTGTCCTTTATTTTCTTTTAAATTTTCAAAATATACCTTTTGAAAGCATTTTTACAAAAGCACTTTTATAAAAGTATTTTTAAGAAAGTACTTTTATGAAAGCATTTTTACAAAAGTACTTTCGTAAAAGTACTTTCATAAAATGCTTTCGTAAAAGTACTTTCATAAAATGCTTTCGTAAAAGTACTTTCATAAAAGCACTTTCATAAAAGTACTTTCATAAAACTGCATTCGTAAAAGTGCTTTCATAAAATTACTTTTATAAAAGTGCTTTCATGAAAGTATTTTCGTAAAAGTGATTTCATAAAAGTGCTTTCATAAAATTACTTTTGTTGAAGTGCTTTTGTAAAAGTACTTCCGTAAGTGCTTTCGTAAAACTACGCTCGTAAAAGTGCTTCATGAAAGTGCTTTTGTAAAAGTAATTTTTTAAAAGTGCTTTCATAAACATACTTTCGTAAAAGTGTTTTCATAAAAGTACTTTTATAAAAGTGCTTTTTGTAAAAGTGCTTTCATAAAAATAATTTTATAAAATTCAACTATGGTAAATTTATAAGCGGTATTTTAAAATTAAATTAGGGGTAATTTTAGAAGAAAAAATTGAATAAGTGCTTATTGTATAAGCACTTTAAAAAAGCTAGAAAGTTGGGCTTAAATAAGTACTTAATTTGGGCTTATTTCCCAAATATCAATAAGTGCTTAATCGGATCAGATAGAGGGTGATTTGAATTCCGTCCAATTTCTGATCGGATCCTATCGTCCGATCCGATCTGAAGATTTGAATAAGGGGTGATCCGAATTTGACCAAATAGGATCGGATCTTATCATGATCAGATTCATTTGCACCCCTATTTAGATGTGTAATGTGGTTCGTGGTCATATTGTAGTGGGCTATGTCAGGTCAAAATGTGAGCCTAGGTGGGTTGTGCCTACCTGGCCCGAAACCCCTCAAAAGGGAAGCTTGGTATGGCCCA
Source organism: Nelumbo lutea (assembly GCF_056320005.1). Taxonomy (NCBI): domain Eukaryota; kingdom Viridiplantae; phylum Streptophyta; class Magnoliopsida; order Proteales; family Nelumbonaceae; genus Nelumbo; species Nelumbo lutea. The sequence goes on along the minus strand of NC_142685.1, from coordinate 64,123,412 downwards.
TGGCAAGGGCATAGGAAGGTTCATGCCGGTTTGGGCCAGGTCGTTGGTATACAATTTTTCATTGAAAATATGAAAACAAAAATAATGAAAAAGTGAAAATAAAGTAACCAAATAGAAAATAAATTGATAAAATAAATCCTAGAATTCTATTCTATATGAATTTGATATACATAATTGTTTATATATGTAATTTAAAAATTATAATAAAGTTAAATTAAAATTATATAAATTGAAAATAAAAACTGTTATGTATACACACTCCACTAATAACCGTCGTAAGAATCAAATCCACGTCTATACTGGAAAAGCCACCCCACATCTAGTATATATATATGTGTGTGTGTGGATTGTGTCATGTCGTGTTGGGCTGAGTGAACCAGCTAACATATTAACAAAGCCACCCCACATTTGGTAGATAGATATATATGTGGATTGTCATGCTGTGTTGGGCTGGGGACCGTGCCAGAATGGCCCACTTTATCGTATTGTGCCATACTGGCCCATGGGCTCAAAACCCAAACCAAGGTTTATAAAATCGAACTAGAGAGGGAATGGTTGCCCGGGTTAGCAGTTTGTTAACTAAATTAAAAAAAATAAAAAACAAAAGAAATAATCAAAAACCATTGTTTGGGTAGACGGTTCAACTGCCTAGGTTAGCAGTTCGCTAACTAAATTAATGATTTTTGGCCAAAAAGTGGTTATGGGGTGAAACGGAACTGGTCAGGTGATCGATTCTTGGTTTTCCAGCCATTCTGGTTTTAAAAACACTAACCTAAACCCAGCCCACAGCTGCCCACTTTACTAGGAATGGTAATAGGAGAGAGTTCGGGCAAGAATCATATTCCCTATCCGACTCTGATCTCCGCCAAATTTAAAAGTTGTCCTCCATCTCTGATCCCTAATGGAGTCGGATTCCTTGTAGCTGAATCCTCAAAATTTTTTAATTAACAGTATTTTTTGAAAAATAAATTTACTTAAAATAATAAAAAATTTTAAAATATAAATAATATTATATATAAGAGGGTTGATGCTGTTTTTCTTTTTTGTTTTTTAGTTGATATTTTCACCATGCAAGAACAAATAAGAGTGATGGATGCTGTATTGTGTTCTCCTCACGAGTCTTTGAATAAAAAACTGGTCCAAAAACAAAGCAGATATAATAAAAAAATATAGGAACAAAACACCCAAAAAAAAAAGGTGGTTGGGGAGTGCTGGTTGTTCTCAATTAATTGATAGAGTGGTTACTAAGGATATTAATCAAATAAGAAAGGACGAGGAAAATCGGGATAGAAAGGAGAAAAAGATTCTGAAAATTTTCTTTCTTTAATTGCTAACTTGGAAACATAAGGAAAAGAATTACAATTTGCATATAAATAGAGAAGGAATCGTTACCATTTAATAAATGTAGATTAGAGAGATAAGACTCTTAATCAACGCCAATGCATTTATTGATTTATAAAAAGAGTAGTCATGATAAAGGGGGTTTGTTGTTCAATTCTTGAGACTGATATTTTTTTTCTTTTATTTTTTTTCAATTGAGGCATGCAATAGTGAGGGCACCCACGACAACAGCAATGAGATCGATGCCTTCCTAAGGTGCCACGTGTTTAATTTATGAAAATCAGGACTCACCCACCATGCAATTGTATGTATTTGCAAAAGTGAACAAAACCAATGAGCAGGTTCAGTTTGGAAGGAGTACAAATAGTAGAGTGGAGAATATTGTATTTTGTATTATTTTATATGTATTTACATAGTATATATTTGTATTTGTATCATTGTTTTTAAAATCGGACCGGAAAAACTGGGAACTGGTCACCTGACCGGTTTCGTTTTTCTCCAAAACCGTTTTTTTCCTTAAAACCATTGATTTTGGTCAGTAAACCGTTGAACCGATCGATTAACCGTTCGAACGGTTTTGACTGTTCTCTAATTTTTTAATTTCTTTTTAATATTTTTTTGTCAGAATGGGCTGGCCGTTTGGATCAAACAATCAGACCGTTCAAACCGATAACCAGACCCCTGACTGATTCAGTCACCGGTTCATTTTTAAAAACCATGATTTCTACTCCTACCAAATTGGGCCTTATGAAAAAAAGTTTGAAGGAAAAAGATAGGGAAAGATAGAAAAACCTTTACAAGGCTTTTCCCTACTTTTTCCTTCAAACCAAACACAGCCTAAATTCCTCTAATTTCTGTATTCCACACAGCCAATTCCGCCCTCTATTCCATTTTCATCATTGATCCATAATCCATACTTGGACAATTAGACTTTTCATGGGCTCACAAATTAATTTAAGCCCAACTGTAAAATAATCTCGGGCTGGCGAACATGAGAACACGGCTTCAAATCTGAGAATGGCGATTTTATGCGAAAAATGCTATGTTTGTATTTGTTTTAGGTGTAAATTCAGTTTTACATCGATGGGAAATATAAATCAGTTTAGTTGTCGATGAAAATTGGGATTAGTAGATTTTGAAAATTTACACCAATCATATTTGATTGTCAAGGTGTAAATTCTGTAAGATGGGAGCTATTGTAATCGACACAGTAGATAAAGATGGTACTGCTGCATTGCGTTCAACTAGAGTGTCAACATAGAATAGGTTGAAGATGAAACCTGAGATGGGAGATACTATAGTTGACACAGAATAGGGAGTGCTGAGAGCATTGTCGCGCCACCGCTGGTTTTAATCGAATATAGGTCTGAGTTCGTTGCTGCGAAAGGGGATCGTGCTATCAGGAGAAGTTTCACTTGGTCACTGCTACAGCAGAGGGAACAGATTTTATGTGATGGTTTCAGGGAGGCGAAGATCAAAGTGAAGAAAGAGGAAGGATTGTCGTTCTGCGTTCGTCTCGAAGGAGAAGATGATATAGTGATTTCAACGATTCCAAAAAATAGAACAGAGGAGGAGGGAAACAAAGGAAGAAGAAGAAGAAGAAGAAGAAGAAGAAGAAGAAGAAGAAAAAGAAAAAAGAGGAGAAAAGAGAAAGAGAACGAAAGAGAGATAAATGGAGAGAAAAAGGTCGGAGGTGGGTTCAGATCTGCCACTGCAACTGGTTGCAGTGGCGGTGACAAAACAGAGAAAGAAAAAAAGGGGGAAGAAGAAGAAGAAGAGAGAAAGAGAAGAGAAAGTTGCAAATCTGTCACTGCCAACCTGGGTTCATATCTACCGCTGCAACAAGTTGCAGCATCTGGTTCAGGCCAATTTCATTCGTGTGTAGAAGTCGAGAAGCGAGAGAGGGCTTCGTTGATGGGGACGAAGAGGGTTTCTGTTATTGGGAAGGTTGAAGGGTCAGTGGTGAAGAGGACTTCCACCCAGTTGACAAAATCGCCGGTGCCGATAAGAGCTTTGCCGGTGCCAAAATCTCATACTGGATGTTTGACGGAGATGCATCGGCACCAATGAGAGAAAAAATGATGGTTAAAACAGAGAGGAAGAAAACATTAGGGTGAGGAGTACGATAGAAGTCAGGTGAGTTTTAGTTTTACATCCTTAATTTCGATGTATATTTTATGTCGATTATCGCGGTGTAAAAAAATTAAAAAATGAATTTTACACTAATTTATGGTATAAAATTGTTCTTTCCAAACATGCGTAAAATCAAACGCGAGTGTAAAATTTACCTTGGTTCAATTTTCCACCTCAAACAAATGTGGCCTATGGGAAAAATTGAAATTCATCTAAATCCTCAAAATTTCATCTCTGCTAGACCTGTTCAAGGGCCAGGCTCCGCGCCCAATATTTTATTATGTTGCGCACAAAGCAAAGGGTGACCCCATATAGTTGGAACAAGATGAACTGAATTTTGAAAATTTAGATATTTCGTTCTGATTTTATAGATGCTGGAAGTAGATTTACATAGAAAGAATTACCCTTTAATTAGATCAAGAAATAAATTACCGAAAAATATAAGAAAAAGAGAGAATAATAAGAAAAGAGAACAGTTGTTTTTTAAACTAATTCTGAAATTTCACTGCAATTTCTTAAAAATAAAGAATAAAAACTCCTTTGTGAGCCAGGTCAATTCACAGATCAAAACCAAATTTCACATCAGACTAAATCGAGTTGGTTTGGGAGTAATGGCAGCACCACAACTCTTTACCATTCAGGATCTGCTACTAACAAAACGTGTAATATGAGCGCTATAAAGTCCAATCAAGAAGTAAAGACATGACACATCAGTATCTGTACTGTTATAGTTACTACATTAGGCTGTGTTTGGTGGCAGTGAAAATTTACTTGCATTATTACAAATGCATGGGAGTGCAAATATAAAAAATGCAAATTCTTGTTTAGTTTTGTTTTAGATTTTACTTTCTTCTGCTTCATGTCTTAATGTACTTCAGTTGTACTACAATCAAATAAAATAAGCTAAAATTTAAAACAAAAAATAAGTCAAAATTTACACTCAAATCATTTGCACTGTCATGGTTTTGCATCAGTGCAAATGTATTTGCATTGCAATCAAATATAGCTTTAGTTTCACGGGGTTAGGTCTGCAAAAGAAGAAACCCGTGCAGTGTCCAGGTCGTATACAACCAGAACAAGCCTGATTTGTTGAAATGAACATGTGTCAGCCCGATGAATGGTTCCACCAAGGTTAATGGTACTAGATCATGACCTCGCAGCCCATGGCCTATGCTCTCTATGGCTCTTGTTAATCCATGGGAGGCGCCTCTTATGTGTCAAAGGGGGAATGCCATGATGAGAGGCAACTATGTGTCGATGGTGTGAGGCACTTGTTGTGCTAACAATGTGAGGCATCTATTGGGCTTGAGAACACACTCGTGCGTTTTGAGCAACGGGGTAACTCGATTAGCTCAGACATGGGGCTAGCAAGGTGTAGGGACATGCTTGGGCTAGACCCACAAGGAAAGCCTCCCTTTCATGTGTGTTGCGCAATGTCAGTCCATGCATTGTCCCCATAAGTGTGTATGTGACTATGAGGAACCCTAGTAGCCATGCTAGCCATTAACCAGGGCCACCTCGCAAAGGAATGTTGGTCTATAGAGTGCCAAGGTCAAGCACCTAAGGAGGTCGACCACCCCTTCTCAAAGAGTACGTTAAGCTTCTGGAGGTCTACCAATAGGAAACATCACTTTTCCAAAAAATCATACTAGCGATATTTATGATAGTGCCACTAAACGTAAACCTACCAAGCGTGGGTAAGGCTAAGCCTGTGTTAGGTTGTGATAGGCTCCCCCACTTAATCCGTCGTTGTCTTAACAACTTTTTTGTCAATGGGCATTTGTGTCCCGAGTCATCCATGTGTGCTCTAGTTTAGGGCCGCCTGGTTAGCCCAGGTCTCGCTTATGTTGGTATCCATGTAAGGGGTTAGAACCATTTCACCATGCTGGCCTACTTAGACTTCACCAATTGTGTTCAAGTTACTCAAACCGTGCAATGGCTATGCCCTCTGAATGTGTGTATAGCTCTTGAAGATATGTGTGTAATGCTTCACGGAGGTTCGCCTCGTGTTCTCTTTACCCCAAGGCTCAACCATCTTCTTGGTAGCTTTTCGGTGGTGCTACCAAACACGATTTGATAGGTTTTCTCCTATTGTTTTCGTAGTGTCCTGGGAAACCCTTTCACCATACTAGCTTGCAGACTTCACCTCACTGTGTTCAAGATACTCAAACCTAGGCATGGCTTATGCTCTTTTGGCCCTCGAAGCTACACTTCACCTCGTTGGTTTGGGCTATCTCTTCGCTCTGGGGGGCTCCAATATTTTTTGCCTCAAGGATCTGACCACAATATGCATGTATGATGGAAACTTTTACCAATGATGTTGTCGAATATGCACTCGCCTGTGTGATGTGTTGTTGTCACTGTGAATGTTTTACCTTGATGTGATGAGAATGTCATCCGATGAAATGTCAATGCTATGCCACCATGCTCCAACGACAAGTGCACCCGCATTCCTAACAATCCAATATTGTGGCTTTAACTGAAGACCCTTTTAAGTGCAAAGCTACCACCTTAGTGATATTCCTTTACCAACCGTCAGTACAAACCAATTTCTAACTGTTGTCTCCGCCTTAATAGTGCCATTGACAAGCTATAGAATAATAGCTCGTCTGTCATGAAACTAAACATCTGTTTGGCATCAATGTCGTTGCTCCAAAAAACGGTGACACATCAATGCTATGTCAAAAAAAAACGATGCCCCAAGAAATGCTTGTTTGTTTGAAACTGTTTTTCCATAAAAAAATGGTGCTCCAAGCCATACCTTGGAATCGAGAAAGCATGGTTTGGAGCAACGCCAAATTTGGCATTTTCTCAAATTGTAGCTTATTGTTGCCAATGAGGACATGATGTGGCAGTGTCGTGGACTTCATATAATGGGTACCAGTGCTGAAAACAGACATGGAGTGTCGGTACCAAACATAAAGTGTTGTTATTTCTCCAAGAAACGTCCTACCTGGCAACAATGTTTCCAAACAAAAAAAAAAAGACGTTGTTTTCTCAAAAAACAAAAAACCGTACTATAAATGCAGCATCGATGCCAAACATATACTAAAATGTAGGTGCACCACCCACACCTTACCAAAATAAACAGTGACTGATGTTCGTGAGGAAGCATGGCACTCCCCCACTCAAACCACTACAATATGCCTTCTAGAGATGGTCCATGTGTCTACCCCTGCATGAGCACTACTTCGGGGTCATTGGAATGGGGACATGATGATTGGCCTCTTGCCTGACATAATGTGTGATAATTGCTTGAACCCTGTTTAATGGGTGTGCTAAAAGACCACACCCCACAATGTGATGCTTGTTGTGATGACCGTTCTAATCTATCTTGTTGATTTGATACCAACTACGGCAGTAGTTAACTAATGCGCTCTAATATAGGGCTAGTCATTAGGGCCCTGTGCGGCACCCGAATGCATCAAGTAAGCTTAGGCGATAAAACAACAATACAAGAAAAGGCAACAAGATGGCATACGAATTAGTCAAAAAGACTATTTATATTGCATAAAATGGTGGCAAGCACAAACACAGAAGTTTGTGTCGAGGAGACCCCGTGCTTAACCATTACACAATATTGACACCACTCAACTACCTACCTCCCCTCAAAGATTTAAGTTGAGCTTTTGGGGGAGTAACAGAAGGATACATCATACATTTTGAAAAATCATACCACTAATTACAAAAATGCCATTGACATTCCCCCTTATAAAATACATAGATAGGCCCATCCAAGACACACTCATGTCACACTAAAAGCGTGTTGCAACCATGGTGGATGGCACTTGAGGGTGTGGCGAAGAGTTCCCTTGTGACATTAGGCTCAATTTGGAAGGAGTATAAATACAAATATATAAAATGCAAAACCTTGTATTTTGTATCTATTTGTACTGTACATATTTGTATTTGTATTCCTTCCAAACCGAGCCTTAGTAGAAATACACATCTTGATAGTAGCAACTTCGGGCTCACAACTTATCAAGTTCAAAATTTATGAGACCACATAATTTCATGCAAATCATCTGATTGGAATACATGAATCCAAATCTCCTACCCACAAATCACTACAGTTGTACATTGTGAACATCTCCCAACGAATTGTAACATATAGACAGGGAAGATGTTCCCAATGTATAGCTATAGTGTTCTATAAGTGGGTGTGGGTAGGAGATCCGAGCTTGGAATGTATACTCTATAAGGGTGTTATTAAAAAACCAAAAAAAAACAATTCAAACCAAGAAAATTGAACCAATTGATACAATATACATATATATATATACATTTATTTATAAAATATATATATATATATATATATATTATAACCGTGAGCACATGTTACACTGTAGGTAGAATGAGAACAAAAATTTGAACCAGTAGCTTGGAGAAGTCTGAACTCATGGAGATCCCATAGCATGAACTACTTTTCCATCTTAGGAAGTAGAAAAAGTGTGTAGAGTTGGAAAGCATTACATGTTTCATTTTAGCAAGGAAAAGAATCTTAGCAACAAAAACAATCAATGCCATTAATCAATAGTGTTCAATGAATGATATGCAGTGTATTTACAAATTGGATAATAGACCACAGAATTAATTTTCCTAAACCCTGAAGCAATCATAATTCATGTTGTGAATGTTTTGGCATTGCATGCATTTACAGCTACCACTCAAATAAAGACCTTACTAAAGACATTCCTGGTTGCATGTATAGGTAGGGTGAATAAAGCTACGAAGGGGACTACCTAAAAGATGGCAGATGACTTTGGAAGGAGAAGAGGAAGGAGGAAAGGAGGAAAGGAATTGCAAGGAAGCTTAAAGGAGGCTAGGATTTTAGTCTGTTAGAGCTTACACAATAATTTTGAAAGAATAAGGTTAAAAGGGTTTGGGGCCTTCTCTATTTATAAACCTGTCATGTCATATAGAAGGAAGGAAACTTTTCCCAAACAGAAAAATTTGTTACTCTGTTAAATCTAGCAGGTGAGCACGAGTGGGATTCTGTCACGTATCCATGCGAATATCTCAAGGTCTAGGTTCCCGCCCTTCTCTTTGGGATCCACACATGAGCACGAGTGCAGCAACTGCCCCTTTCTAGAAGCATGCCTAATTGTGCCTTAGAAGTTTTCTAGGAACGTCTAAGTTTCGGGTTGTCATCGCAACTTGAGTGTGGAACGGTTATGCTATTATGATTTGGCGCTAAGGCATAATGCCATCATAGATTCATAGCATAGAAGATCACTGAAATTTTGTATCAAAATGTGGAACAAAACTGTGGAAACAAGATTCTTAATTTAAAACTAGCATGCCTTGAATTACGATGGCAATTTATTATTTCATATCGCAAGGTAAAAAGTGTCTCTTGCGATTGAGAGTTGTTGCACTATGAGATTGCATTGTGATGGGTTTAGGTTTATACTACAATGTGGACACACTGTCATCATGTGTTTGTATGTCCTATAGCGTAGTTCTTGTGATGCTTGAATGTATGTGCTTATAGTTTGCATAGAAGAATTTTGGAGGAAAATTGAGCAACAAGAACTCCCATGAGATAAACTTGATAACATGGATTATGCAATATGGAAGTTGTTAGACTTGCAGCATCTTGCTCCACAGAGCCAAATTTAGCTTTTCTAGGCAACATCTTCATTGCTATTTGAGAAACATCAGCAAACCTCGTCTTCAGGCAATACACTGCTAGTACAAAGTCAAGTTTTTCAAGTCTGAAGATGGTTAAAGAATTTAGGACTCAAGGACTAATCAATGAACCTAATCATGAGAGAGGGGGAGAATATTAATTTATTAAACATGTTTGAGAAAATCTCTGAACAAAATGTTTTTTTTTTTCCTATTTACAACAGTTGCATCACTTTCTTCTTCCATAGAAACTTGACTTCGACATATTTGAACATTAAGTGCTTTCTCCTTATGTTGCAACTTAGGTTCAGCACATTTCAATCTTTGCAAGATGTTTGGTGCTTTCTTACAGTTGCATGTTGCTTTACTTGATTCTATAAAGGGTTTTTATGGGAATATCTTGTAGTTCTTTACATATAACTTTTAGTCTGGAATTATTAACTTGTATTCATTTTTCTTGTTTTCCCTTAATGGTCCACTCTGTTTATGAATATGTATCTCAAAGCTCATATGTTTTAAATTGACATAACCAAGAGAATCCAATAGCAACAAAATAAAGAAATCCAAGCAAAGATAGAAAATGGCAACCACCAAGAACAAAAAGATTTATGGGGTTCAACCTATTGCCTATGTCAATAGGAGAGATGAAACCATTTTTCACTATGAAAGAAAACGAGAAACAATACATAGCACTTCATGGTTTGAAACTAAACCAACCCTTAACCCTTGTACATCCTTTCTCCCTCTCCTCTCTTAACCCAAAGAACTCACTCTTACACCAAGAGCACTCTTTTACCTAATAATCCCCACCTTAGCTTATTTTACAATTGAATATCTTCTATTTGTGCCTCCACTTGTTCACAAAAATTGCAAATATTCATTAGCCTTGAGAAACATCACCAACTACACGTAATTTGAATCATTAGGTCTTGACACCGTCTAATTCAACCAAAACAGAAAATGCACCTATGTAGCTACACCTAAGTTAATAGTCCTAGCTAATTTTAAAGAGTAGGGGTGTCAATGGGTTGGTCCTGGTTCAAGACAACCAATACCAATCCCAAACTGAATATTAGTCAAGGCAAAACCATGGGCTTAGAATTGCTCCCATTAATAATCAGGATAATTGGATCTAGCCCAATTAGACCTAACTATATAGACATATAATTATTTATTAATAATAATTTAAACTTTTTTGATAACATAACCTTAATAAAAATCATAATAAAATAGTAAAACTATTTATATGTTAACAAGTGTATCAAAACAAAGTTGTATTATATATTGCGTATCAAACTTACCCTTTTAGACAAAATATAATAAAAATTACAAAAAAAAAACTAGAAAACTATTATATATTATTAACACAATAATTGGTCCGGTTTGGTTGATCAATCAAGTAGAACTAACCCATTAGTAGCCCTACTAGAGAAGGACCTTAATCCTTCCTCTTTCTTGGCAGGAATACTCCTTTCATCATCACCTATACCTTGGAAACATGCAGCATAATTTTTACTCAACTACAAAAGAAACTCCTTATGTGGCCACACTATCTTATACATCTTGCTTCCAACAATTCATCAAAGTTTTGGGAATCATACTCCCAAGTCCCAACCAAATGATACAAGCCCATATACTTTTCTTTAGGAATGGCAACAGGTAGGGTACCCGTGCCCGCCTATGTATCCTTGACTCCAAACACGTCTAACTTTTCCTCTCAATTTCCCAAACATATCCCGTCCCAACCCATCCCACCCATTAAACCCCTTGACCAAATGTTTCTACTAAAATAAGTCTCTTAGTGCTTATAGTGTGACTTGAACCCAAATCAATTAATGATAGCGCCAAATCTCTTAACACTACTTTAAACAACTAATTCATCTCGCCTTTTGTGTTATTTAATGAAATAAAATAGATTTTATTAACTTTTGTGTCCATCAAAACAATCAATGCATGTATATGATTAACAATTCCAACTAAAAATTAAAAGAAATAATATTTAAAATTAACATTTTATAACTAAATGAAATAAACAATCTATCAAATCCAATTTTACATCAAATGATGATTTTAATCCCAAGAAATTAATACAAATAAAATATTAATAATAGAATAATTATCTTAGTACTTAAAACTTATAAACTTTTGCATGATAATATAATATAATAGGTTCATATTTATGCATCCCGGTTATCAGGTATCAAATACCATAAAGTTAAATCCCAAACCCGTCCAAACCCTATAGGGTTTTAATCTAAAATCTCAAAGTCATCCCAAACCCTATAGGATTTTGATAAACGGGTCCTATTAGGATCGAGACAGGTTGGATACCCAAAAATTCCCGTGAAATTGTCATCCCTACTTTTCTCCCTTCATTAAGACCATACCTCCATATATGGTTTTTATAACTCTAGTTGTGGCAAAGACCTTGCAACATTTAGAATTTAATCGTCTAAATGATATTAGATTCATATGCATCTTTAGAACATACACCATACCATCCTAAGTGTGAATCACTTTGTCACACGTTTTGATTTCCATCGTCCCAACACCAATGATGTCACAAATAAATATATCACTCAAGGAGACCAGCACCCATTTTCTCTTCGAGTGTGTCAAAGTATTTCGTCTTAGAGCAAACAATGCATAGAACACCCAAAATCTAAAACCCACTCGTCCAAAAAATAGGTAAACATACCTTTGGAAACTATGAAAACATTTCCATCATCAATTAAAGGTTTATGGAGGTACAGTAATCAGAGGAGGAAATTTGAGTGGCCGGTGCGGGAGATGAAGTTAAAATGTGTTGGGTCAAAAGATCAGCCAATTCTCTAGCTGATGGTTTAACTAAACAAGGGGCAGAAAGGATTCAATGTTTTGGGCTAAGTTGTAATTTTTTGTCTCTACCTATTCTTTTGTTTTTTTGATTGTACTTGGAAGATAAGTGTGTTTGTCTTCCTTATGTAACCTCTTTGGTGAATTAATGAAATTATTATTGATAAAAAAAAATGGAATCACCCACCTCCTCATAATCTCATACAGCAATGTTGTTATCAAGTTTTCATATGAATCATAAAGCAACGTAAGAAACAAAAGAGCATTATTTTCTTCCTCCACCTTGACATCAACTTTCCCCAATTTCATCATAGATTGTATTACATTCAGCCTCAATGGGGGACAGTCCCCCACACGCATTGCTTCCATTCATGTCCGCCTAGCCAACTTATCTTCTAGGCTGTTGGCTGATCTTTGCAACCACATAAAGGTTGTTCCGAGCCCCCTATTGCATATTTTCTATGCAATAAAGGTCGTGCATGGGGATAGTCCCCCAAATTGCATTTTTTCTATCATCTTATGTCTCCAATTCCAAGAACCAAAACTATTTGTTTTGAGTTAACCCACAACTACCGTTGAATCCCCCTTCCATGGTTCCCACCAAAAATACCTCTGCAATTAAGAGTTGCCATTTTAAAACTTTGTAGCACTGTCAAAAGTTTAGCCCTTGTAGAATCCCTAGACTCAAAGAATATAGGTCTAGAAAACAAAGCCATAATGTTTCCATGGCTTTTTTCTGGAAAATACCACCCATGCACGAGGGACCCGCTTTGCCCAAGCTGAAACCATCGAAGTTTAATTTGATGCCAATAGGGAAGGACCAAGAGTCCAAGAACGTCTGAAGGACATAGACGACGGAAACAAGCCACAATCTGCCAACCCGTAATAATGTTCTCTTCAACAAAGCGGTCAAATCTTGAAAGTTTTTACCCAAGGTACAACCCCAAAGAAATGGCTTCTATCAAAATGAGATTATCTGCTACTTATTCTCTCGTGCGAGAACTGACAATCAAACTCAAAGATTCTCATTTGCTGAAATCAAATGGCCGGGATGTTGATACAATGGCTACATCATCACTCAACTACAAACCCATCCACCTCAGTGTCAAACTGAATCTAGCATCTGAAACTGGGACACAACCAGAGTGATCTTATTTAAATCCTTAATTTTACAAATCTAGAGAAGGCTTGAAAACAATTTGATTTGGGCATCCCTAATTACCAAATTCCAGTAAAGATAATTTTCATGGTTTTCATAGCAATCACTATCATTAGCAAGTGATTAATGGTGAACAAGCTGATAAGCAAGGGGTACAAGTTTGAAGATGGATACATGTTATGCAATGAGGGGAGTGGTCAGAACCAGGAAGGTCGTACATGTGCTCAGGACTTACACAGAAAGATTAGGCACTACCTTTAACCCAAAAGCTTAAGCCCTTAGTTATGGGCCAATCCTCACATACAAGTCCCTTGCATCTCTTTTCTTTTGCCAATGTGGAACTCTTCACTCCATACACTCACACATGAATCTCAACATATAAATCTCTTCCACATTAGGTACTTCACCATAGGGAGCCATCACTCAATCGCAAAGTGCCAAACAGTAGTTATTCATAGGGGAATCACCATAGGGAGCCATCATGGGAGATGCCGCACTTGCCAACAACTCGACCATGGGGAAACCAACAAAAGCCATTGGAGAAAGGTCCAAAATTTCGATACGTGTATGGCCGTATCGTCTGATATGTATTGTATCAAGGGCTTCCCGATACACCCCAATAGGGGGTGTTTCAAGGTCTGGCTTGGCTCAGGGGGTAGATGGGCCTTAAACCAACCCCTCTACCAATTTCAAAGAAAAAACTAAAACAAACACGAGCAAAGATACAGGCCGATACCGGTGTATCAGCCTGTACGATATTTTGAACTTTGCATGGGAGTTGCCACATACATCTCTCAAAACTTGCAGTCGGCCAGACCAGCTCTGATACCACTGTTGTGCAATGAGGGGAGTTATCAATCCTTGCATACAAGTCCCCTACATCTTTTGTTTTTTCAATGTGGGAGTCTTCACTCCATACATTGAAACATGCATCCCAATAAGGGCGGTCTAGAAAGAAGGAAATGCAAACAAATTTAAAAGAAAGGAAATCATCCTGATAAGGACTCTTTGAATGACCTCTACTAAACTTTCAAAAGACTCATGTCTTTGTAGGACATCTTTAAGTTGGTTTGATCGGGATCAAGATGATAAAGTGGTAAAAATTCAAGGATCCCCACTAAGAGGAAAACAATAGTGATAAAACAGTCAGCCAATTAGCAACCAGTTACTGAAGCATCTGAATTGAGAGTATTGAACAGCATGTCATTATCCCTGAGGTTAGACGGCTTATGTTCTCTCAATACAAAAAACTTATAATACAGTGCCGTCATTATAATGTACTTGTTTTCGTTTATAGACTTCAAAGCAGTTTTCTTTTTTCTGAATCAGTAACCATGCTCAAACATTATTAAAACTGAAAAAAGAAAATAAATCATTCAAAGGATTTTGAAATGGCAGACCAAAAGGGATTCTACAAGTAGCAAAAACTGTAGAAAACAGATACAACAGAAAACAAGAACCATAAACTTGAAATATAAAACACAACAAAATAGAAAGTAGAAAACAACCCAAAGGTAAAAGCTAGAGCGGTACCACTTGCAGATGGGAAATTTGTATCCACTCACTGAATTGCTCTACTGTAAGTGCACATTGGGAAAGGCCATACACAGACCCAGACAAATTTAACAGCAATATAAAAAGGCTTTCCTGCACATCAATAAAGAAAATCAAGATTTAAAACCAAAAAGAATCATTAAATGCTCATCTTAACTAGATAAAGTAGATGGCATAACCTACTTCAAGTTGTATGGGATGGCAACAGTTGCGCAACAGTAGCAATAAAACTTAATACAGCACCCATGCAAAACAGATGAAGTATGTCCACTTTCAACAAGAGATGTATGGTCAAAATCAGATCCATTGTCACTTCAGAAAGAAAGATGGCATCTCTTGCATATACACGCTAATCATTCAAAAAGCATGTCATCCATGAAAAGGAAATAAATTAGCTGGCTGCTAGGAAAAGAAAACAGGATGCAACTGTAGACAATCATGACAACAAAGAAACTACGCAAAGGAAAAACATATCAACATCGTTGAGTATAAAAATATGAAACTCTGCAAGTCCCCTGCTCCCATTAACATAAAACAGCTCAAATTCACTATAGGTAAGATTATCAAAATAGTACAACTGACTGGAGTAATAGAAAGAGCCTTCTTGATCCCTATAGTCAAAAACCTAGTTTCACTACAAATCTACAAACTAAAGACGAGGTCCATCTCAGTTGTAGGCTTATCTCTTCTAAATCAAGCTGTATGATCAAAAAGTTACTAGCCAACATCTTGAACTGCACACATCCAACTGCTAAAGTCTCAGCAGAAATTGAGCAAAAAGCCCAGTCCCATGGCAAATTCCAGATTAAGTTGGCTACATCTGTTGAAGAGAGATACCTTTAGCTTACAGTAATATTAGCATATCAAATGGAGGGACAAGCAAGCTGTATGATCAAAAAGTTACTATTATTATTATTATTAAGCAAAAAGCAAAAAGCAAAACAAGGAGCTGTACAGTGCCCAATCAAGAACAAGCCCCACAAGTTATTGTTTGGGGCTTCAAAATACACATGTAGGAACAAGACAGCTAATAGGACCTTTTCATATCATAGGTACACCAATTAACAGTAATGTATAACAACTAGCTTATCTGTGAACTACATCTCAGAACATTCCATATTCGTAAGTATATCAGAAATGTGCTACATATGAGGGCTTCGAAATTCTTTGATAAATGGAATTAATGTACAATTTGCATCCACACTAAGATCCCAGACATGGCCAGGATACATCAAGTGAGGAGGTAAACAAAAGCTCAAAAATACTAACTCCTAAACAAAACAAATTTCAAAGGCTCTTAGAAAAGACATTCATTTGATACAAGGAGTTAATGAGATCACATAAACAATAAGGACTCTTGTCAACCACCTCTTGAAAGAAGTATACAAAAGAATGGACTACCATAATTACAAGTTCCCATTTGTATGGCATATATATGTAGTTAGTTGTATCTCCACAACAGCTTTAGCATTCTTCCATAACTGTTGACTATGACAGATGTACAAGGTGCTTCCTTCAGATGAGCATGTTTAACTCAGAAAGGTCATCCATAGGTATTTCAAGTCCCATTGAATCATGGTCTTGCAAACCATCTTCATCAAAGTTCAACCAAGAACTGAGATCTTGATGCCCACCAAGGTCATTAGATGCACCTAGTTCTTCTATGGAGTCTAACTCATGTAACTGCAAGTTTGAAAAGTCAATGGGCTCCTCAATATCCTTAGACAAATCCTGAGGAACATTACCAGGGGGCAAACCCACTTCACTCATTTTACTGGTACTGTTTGTGACCTTTTCACTGGATCCACGCACTGAAGTATATGTAGGATGTGTTGTTTCTGTAAGCCTGCCAAGGAGTCCATTTCCGGAATTTGATAAGTGAGCTGTTTTTTGCTTTGGCTTTGTCTTTGTTTTGCGTTCGCCCCTAAAACTTTGCAATGATGGACGGCCAGCTTTTGCTACAGAAGTTCTTGTTAATATATCTTTGTTCTGATCCCTCTCTCTCTCACTTCTCTTCCCTTTAGTTCCACCCAAAATGGTGTTCCCAAGAGCCGGTGTGCCTCTTGATCCAGCAGAGCCAACAACATCATCAAGCAGCACTTCTTTCCTCTTCCCACGGTTTGTTATCGGGTCATGCTTTCCAAAAGCATGGTCAGATGAGTAAGTAGGAGTTTGAAATACATCTGATAATCCCTTGTCAAACTTATCATTATGATGACCATGTTGATCAACCCCACTGGAAAAGGAACCTGTAGCTGCAGATAAAAACCCATATATAAATAAAATGCAGTTGAACTGAGAAAAAGCAGATTTTTATGAATCATTTTTTTCCCTAAAACTCTTATGAAGCACTTTTTCGTATCAGGAAACTATATGGAACAGGGGCCAACAGAGTAAAGAATAGAGAGAAATGCTTTAACTTTCAAAATAAAACCTGATCAAATATCTATATTTTCTCTAGTATTTCATGACATGCAGAGGTGAACTGTTCCACAATAACTAATTACCCCTCAGCAGAGCATTTGTTTTAACAGAACATCATAAATTATGATATGAAGACATTCATTGGCATTATATCAAAAAAACAAGCACTTAAATTAGCATACCTGATGATCTAAGCTCTGGTTGACAGCTTTGAGCTTCAGTATATGTATTTGTAGCCACCCCAGAGCCAACAGCATATGCAAATTTTGTATTGCTTCCATACAAAGGTAGAGAAAACAAAACGTCCCGAAATGCAGGTTCACTAAAGCAACTTCTTCCTGTAT
Organism: Nelumbo lutea; assembly: GCF_056320005.1. NCBI lineage: Eukaryota > Viridiplantae > Streptophyta > Magnoliopsida > Proteales > Nelumbonaceae > Nelumbo > Nelumbo lutea. The sequence goes on along the minus strand of NC_142685.1, from coordinate 64,105,991 downwards.
CCTCAAAATTGTGACATCTAGAAAGAGTTCGCTGGGCAAAACCCAAAGCAGCTTGCTTTGAGATCTTACTGACCCCATGCTTGGAAGCATGATTTCCTCGGCAGGCCTGTCAAGGATGGTAAAGATGCATTTCATGGTCTAAAATGAAAACAATAGTAATTCAAATTCTCTAAAACACATAATAGCTCAACAATTAGAATAGCTTATCCACATTATACCTTCATACGTTTTTCAAATCCAAAATTGAAACACAGTCAAAAAAATATCATTTCTAAATGTTGAACAAAACCACGTTATAATGGTCATTAGCAATGTTTTAAAACGTGGAGGTGTGACGCAAAGCATTCAACTAATTGGAGGCATGAGGTTGAGTTCAGAACACAAGAGGTGTAAGCCTCCTCAAGAAGAGGAAAGGGGATCTTATCTTGTTACTTTTTTTATGAAAACTGTCTTGTTTTCTGTTTCTTCTTTTTCCTTCCCTACCTTTCCTTTCTTTTTGCATGAGACATGCATGAGGCACATGAAGCATATGCCTCTAGCACGCCTCATGCAAAAGGTGTTTTAGGCATGTTCCTCATGTGGGATCAACGCCCTCTGGCATGCACTTCAGGTCCTTTTGGGGGTGCCTCACCTGGAGGTGCACCTCCAAGCATATGCCTCCCATGCCTTTTAAAACATTGGTCATTAGAACAACGAATGTGCAAGACAAGAGGGATGCACAAAAGTTCCACATGTAAAACTGGAGGTTAAACTTTCCTGTACACATATGGTAAGCCTTTTATAAAAGATAGTTTTTGTTTTATCTATAGATACTTCTACACAATTGGCAAGAAAAGACAACTTTGCAGAAACCTCAGTTGCATTTTTTTTACCATTTTAGATATACCTCACAAGGTTTCTTAAGTATAATCCAACCTCGGGTTCTCAAAGAAGCATCACTTACCTCCTCTCTTATAAAATCTGCAAGTCTAGGTTATACTAATTTCATGTATAGGTAGAATCATAAGAATACAAGCCTATAGGAGGAGTCTCCCCTATACAAAGATACAAAATAATTGATTTGTGAGAATAATCAGATATAGAAAAAATACAAATGAAATGTAGCAAAGCATGAATCAAGAAAAATGTCACCTTGGTCCCTACACCCTAAGCAGAAGTAGCAGATCCCTCTGAAGCCATTCGGGATAGAGGATCAACAGAGTTCTTAAAGAGTCAAATATTGCTCTAATTCCACTGAAACAAACTAGGCCCACTTCCCACCCAAAACATACACTAGACACCACTTCATCCCTCCCCCACCCCCTGGACATCCCCTTCTTTCTACAGGAGTAACCATGGTCCAGGTAACTTAACCTCAACTAAGAAACATCACAGCTAACAGTTATACAAGTTCAAGGACCTTTAGGGTAGGAGGGTTGATGGAGATCGGTCTATGCATTATAAGGCCTATTCTCGTAAGAAGAAGGCCAACAAACAGGTTCTGATTTGGCATGGAGAAGACTCTTGGGACTTGAACTGATCTGGTCAGGGGTATTTTCGTCATTTTGACCAGCCCAATGTGGACTTGGGCTATAGCATCTTGTTCCTATAGCTTAGTAGTGCTTGTCTTTCAATTTTCAGTTTATTTGCATTAGTAGATAGAAAGTTATTGTGTTTCTTGCTGCGCAAGACAAAGAATGACACTTTTTGTAATTATTGTGAACAGTGCTCCGGGCCACACAAGTCACTCTATAAATAGATGTATTCTCTTCCTTTTGAGGCTAATGAATGAATGAAGATTTCTTAAGAGCTCTCTTGCTGTATGGAGTGATTCCTACAAACCCTAGAGTGATTCTAGGACCCCTTGGAGTGATTCCTTGGGATTTCTCTCTCTTTTCTCTTTCTCTACCCTTTCTACTCTCTCTTCCTCTCTCTTTCTGTCTTGTGTTAGTTTGTTCCAGCCCTACTGCATCAAGGGTAACCCTCAGGTTTGAGGCTTTCATGTGGCTGGTTCTCTACACAAAGTGCTTTCTACTTACCACTCGAACCATCATGGGAAGAATGAAGCTACAGAATACCTGTAGTACTTGTTAATCAACAGAGTCAGTGAACCATTTGTTCCTGTCCAAGAACTTTGTTGTAGTTCCAGTGTGAAGTTACCTCTTTGCGGCCAGGTTGTTCTATGAGTGGCAGAGACTCATTGCTTAGGGCATTGATTCCATTTACTATTTCTAGGGCAATTTGGAAAGAAAGAAATAGTAAGACATTTGAGAGAACTGGGAAGCCTTTAGTGCATCTGCACTGATGTTATCAGTTTTCTCACGAATTAAGCACTTGCTCTTAGTGATTCCAAGGTCATTGAGTGGAAAGATTTTGTCTATAACTGGTACACTATTATGAGTGTAGAGAGTTTTTCTTTTTTTTTATGTTTAAAAAGGTGAAGTATTATATTAAAACAAAAAACAAGAGAGAAGTGGCATAATCGACTCAAGAAAAGGAAAGAAAAACCATGGATTGGAGACCACCAGAAACATTGTAAAATGTAACCTTGATGGAATCTTTCTGGGAAATGAAGGGCGGGCTGGATTAGGCAGTGTTTTTCGAGACTCAGAAGGTACTAGCATTGTATTCAGGCCCTTGGAGCAAGGTGACTCATTGATAGCAGTCTAGCAGAATTATTGTTTTACTTCATGGCTTAAAGTTTTCAAAGAAGTTTGGATTCCAGCTGTTGGAAATGGAAGGGAACTCACTCCCAGGTGGTTATTTCTTTGGACAAATTTCCTCAGTCAAGCCCATGGATTTACAGACACACCATTAGGGAAATTGAATGCTTAACAAGGGAGTTAAGTGTTACTTTTAAGTGGGTGAGAAGAACAGAAAATGAGATGGCAGACATATTATCTAAACAAGGGATAAATAGGCAACAGATGCTTTGGGCTAAAATGTAATCTTTTGCACCTTGGGAATGGGTAATATCTACACATTGATGTACTCTTGAGGGAGGTAATATTCCCACAGTTCAGTTAAATTTTCTCAAAAAAAAATATTCCCACAGTTATGTAACTTCTAATCTGAAATATAATAATAAATTCTACCTTTTTTATCACAAAAATATATATATTGTCAAATATCCGACATTCCTTTCAGTCCAGATGGTCAACATTAACACTAGTGGAATTGCTCCCTATATGACCTTCCCTTTTCTACTAAGAACTTTCAGTTGCCAACTCCGTAAGTGCCTCTACATTGCTGGAAAACATACTTGCAGTCTAAAAATGGCCCAACATCCTGACCCACAGCCTCCTAGCCAAGTTACAGTACAGAAACAAGTGATTCACAGTTTCTGTGCCTTCATTACACACGATGCACAAAGTGCTGCTCACTGTCATACTCTTCACCAAATTATCTGCTATCAGGTATTTGTTTAGGACTGCTCTCCACATTAAAAATGCAACATTTGGAGGTGCAACAGTATGCTAGACTATAAAGGTAGGGAAAGTAACTCTGCAACTATGAACCAACCTGTAATGTACTTCAGAAAAGAAGGTCAAATCAGTGCCTCTCCCCTCATGTCTGTTTCCTTTGCTTTGCTTGCGGTGAGACTACTGAGCACCTATTAATCTGCTGCACTTTGTCTCATTTATTTGGGAATGGCTTTCTTCTCTCTTTGTTTGCAGGTGGATTCCTCCCCCCCCCCCCCAAATGTAGCCTCTTTGAAGCAAGCTTCTTTAGGCAACCAAAGAAAAGGGGAAGGATGTTATGGAGAGCCACGAAGAGTTGCAGTCTTATGGGCGGCGTGGGAGAAAAGATATAATAGGACTTTTCTAGGAAAAAGAAATTCCAGGGAGCATTTGATTGATTGCATCACTATTAAGGTAGAGTACATTGGGTAAAAACAGTTAACTTGTTTAAGGAGTTCTTAGTGGATGATACAATTAGGGGAACTTTTCTAGGAAAAAGAGAACCCAGTGAGGATTTGATTGATTGCATTACTATTAAGGTAGAATACATTGGGTAAAGACAGCTAACTTGTTTAAAGAGTTCTTAGTGGATGATACAATTAGGGGATGGAGTTCAGTAGAAAATACTTCAAGATCCATTTCAGCAATTCAACAGAGTTGGGCAGTTTTGTACACAAAAAAGAATAAAGATGAATTTCGATGGGAGCTCACTTGGTAACCAGGGCATTCGAGTGTAGGGGGAGTTTTTAGAGATGGGGAAGGAAAAACCTTGGCTCTTTTTTTGGGGCCTATAGGTCTGGGTGACTCGTTAACAGCTGAGGTGTTAGCTTTACTACAAGGACTGAGACTAGCAAAAACAGATGGGACTACATCAGATTGAAGTGGTAAGGGGATTCAAGGATAGTAATAGACTGGATGAAAGCAGGAAACTTGGAAACCTGGAATCACTGGCAAGCTATGACAGAAGTATGGAGTCTAACAGAGGAACTTGAAGCAGATTCCAAATGGGTTAGAAGAACGGCCAATAGCCTGGCTGATGCATTAGCCAAACAAGGATCAAACAGGAGTGATCTTCTTTGGGCTGTATTGTAAGAGTGGAATTGTTTATGGAATCAGTACTCCAGCAATGGAATGTCTGGTGTGTAATTCTTATGATTTAATGAATAAAAGTTACCATTTCCAATAAAAAAAATATTTTTCTTATTCTTTGGTTGACAGCAAGCTTCTAATTGTTTTTCTACCCTTATTCTTCATCCTAAATCACCTGAAACCCTTCTTCACCCCTACATATCCCACGTCCAGATCTGAAGTTTGTAGGATGCCACTCCATCCTAAATCGCTATGATGCCCAAATATGGATATGGTCACAAACACAGATACAGGAAACAGTTCCTGGACACGGATACGGATACAGGTATCCCATGTAATATATCATGTGTTTATATCTAGCTTTTGAAGCTAAATATCATATCTCAAGATGTATACCTTGCCATATTTAATTAAATGTCTAACATATAAAGATATTTTATAGTATAATTTGTTGAACATACCACCTTATGATTTTTAAATTGTTAATGCTATAGAATACATCTAGAAGTATCCATGCAGTATCTGGTATCTAATCTGATATTTATTGGATATGATACTGGAACACTAGGGGACCCAGCTCAGATATTGACCAGGGGACCCAGCTCAGAGAATGTGTAGTAGATTTTGACCAGGGGACCCAGCTCAGATATTGGGTATAGGTGGCAACATATGGTTTACAATTTTTCAGTAATACAATCAATTAAATCACTACCAATGAAAACAGAAAAAATAAGTATACAAATATAAGAATTACCAATTGCTTCTTATAAGCTCTCTCAGTAAGTTTGTAAACTGCAAGTTCCTCAAGTTTTCTGCACATTAAACAATGTGTATTATTTAAGGGCAAAAGGTCTAAAGTATGATGCAACTGTTAAATTCGATAAGGTCCAAAAAAAATTAATACGAGAAACATTCAGACTGTCGTATGTTTGAAAGGCCAGCCTAGTGCTGTTATGTATTTGTCTCAGTGTTGCATTTACCCTCCTTAATGGATGACGGATTGTGTCAGACACATTTTAATCTGACAGTCCGATGGCACTTCTACATAACAGTTCCTTTTTATCCCCTAGCTTATTGGCATAAATGAACAGTTAATCTACACGATGAATCCACTTTTTGTATTAAATGTCACCTACTAACAAAGGCAACACTTTTTTAGGTATATAATGTTAGAATTCAAAATATGAATTATTTTAATAGTATATGCTTCTCCATAAATGTGTTCAAGAGTAAATGTTTCCTCATCTTGCCAAGTCAGGTTCAGGTTCTTGGACACACATCGAATTCCGACTCTCGTGTCCATGTCCATGTAACACTGATTCCCTTGCCATACAATTTCTTGAATCGCCAAGGTGTTCCATCATTGCAATATAATCATCTTTCTATTCACTACAATGACTAGCAGAAAAAAAAAAAAAAAGAAGAAAAAGAAATATCCAGATTGTGGAGAATCCTACCGTTCTTCCATCTCTCTCTCTTCTTGAATAGCCTTGTCTATTTTGGACAAATGACTTTTCTTTTTCCCTACCTATCCAAATCAATAAAATTTTGAACATGGAAAATAAGTTTCTCAATAGACATACACAGAGAATTTGACTCAAAAGGAACTCAAACAATTTGCATACAGAAGAAAACCTTAAGGAACAGCCTCTTCTATTCAACATAGTTAAGAAAAAAAAAAAACTATAGAAAAGAGAGACAGTGGTGCAACAGAACCTGTCGGTAAAGCCCCTTCTTAAGTTTAACGATCTTGTTATTTATCTCTTCTTCTCCCTCTGCCAGATCAGGCTAGGAAAACAAAGAATCTAAATTAGATATTTGAAAGTAACCACAGTTTTCTAATTAAAGAAATAGTATCACTATGCAATAAAACTATAAAATGTCTAACAATTAAAGTTTGCCTGTGGCAAAAACCTCCACAAGGAGTCTCCAAAAGTAATACAAAAAAACAAAAAATATAAAAGGGTTTCAAAAACATTTTTTGATTAAATAGTAAGTATCATGTTCAACAAATACTTTGCTTATTTGTGATGGAACTTACCACCATTTCCACATAGAGGCCAATACTCTGCAGCTCCAACAAGAGTCTGTCATTCAGAGACATATGTTGATATTGGAACTCAAACGAAGAAATGCCAGAAGTATCTGTATGAGAATGTTGGGACCCATCTAAATTTGTTCGAACACAGCCAGATGCAACTCCAACCTCTGAATGTACTAAACCATCATCTCCCTGCCACTGTTCATCACTATATAAAGGTTTCTGGATGTTTGGGCTTCTAAAGCTATTAGAAGCAGTACTCCCATCACATGAAAATGTGTCCAATGAATATTGCTTTTCAGGCCTAACATCCAACTCAGACTCAATTTCAGATTCTATCATGTCCCCATCTTTAGGTTCAAAGTCAATATTCATACATGTACCATAAGAAGAATCTTCACCATATTGAAAAGAAACACTTTGCCTTTCACTATCATGGTCAAATTCTTCATGTCCATCCTCTTCGATCAATGCTGAGAGAACTCTTTGGTACAATGGAGTAACCATGTCAAACCTTCTTTCTGTATCTAACCTTCCATTTAAAGTATCACTGTCCTGTAACTTATAAACCAAATCTACAGTCCTGGCTGATTTATTGGAACTGGTTCCATTTAGCTGGCTACCTTGAATTTCTCCAGAAAGAGGAGGTTGAGACAATGACTTTTCTTCATGCACAAGCTCACCCTGAGAAAGCAGAAAAACCTCAGAACTGCTAGAAGGAGACCCATAGGTCACATCACATGTATGGAATCATATCATCATCATTATCTAAGCCTTGTCCCAACTATATGGGTTTGGCTATAACATCAAAACAGAGTAAACAGTTTCCTTGGTTTCTACTTTTATTTGGTTAGAGATCAATGTAAAATAATGAACCATGAAGGACGAGGTTAACAAAAAGATAAACAATTTCCATGTATTGAAGTCTTAACTCCATCTGAAGATAAGCAAGGTGAAAAAGAAACAGAATATAAGTCGAATTGCAGAAATGCTGGATCTCCCACTCGCATTAGGCCCTCCTTGTCATTGGGATTCAAGAGGATGATTGTAGAGGGTCAGTAGCTGACACCACATGGTAAGGATGAGGCTTTATTGAGTTGACCAACAGAGGGTGATAAACAGCTTGTTATAGAATGGATGAGAAAAGCACTTGGAGGCCCTTGGTGGATTTTCACCTTTTGAGGGAGGCCCCCTACCAAAGCATCCACATCAAAAAATTCTTCTTCACCTAATCATCCCACCCTCTTATAGGGCTGCAAATGGAACGGATCGAATTTGTGTTGGGGTATATGTGAATCCAATCCAATAAGAGTCCGAAATATCCAATTCCGATCCATTATCGGACAGATATGTAAAACACATATTCGAATTCAATTCGTTCACATATGGAGATATCCAATTTAAATCCAATTCAACTAAAATATTAATAAATCTATGTAAAATTAGCATATATTTGTAATGTTAAATACAAACAAAAATATATATTAAACAGAAAAAAATAAGTATATCTAATCCCAATTATCATTTAATTCTAAAAACTTTAATAGTAAAAAATAATATTTTGCATATGCATACCATAATAGGATCAGATCAACCAATATCTGAATTCAGTCTTCGTATTTTCAGATCCAATTTGATCCAACTATAGCTAAACAGATATCTGAATCCAACTTAAACAAATTGGATTCAAATCAGATTAAATTCAATACATTTGCAGCCCTAACTTATCAAATGGAAGGCAAACTAACTAACATAGACCATAACTGGTATATGTTCTCAAATACACTTTTTATATAGGCCTATTTGTATTTGTACAGTGGCACAAGCATCTGGATTTATATTGGGCTTTTCATATCCCGTTATTTATCCTCCTTGTGAATCAGGATGGATAATTTGTACACTCACTATCATATGCTTCATTATCAATAAAAAAGGCAGCATGAACAGTCCAATAAATGCCATTTTTTATCATTGAAATTCTGAAAAAAGTTGTCAAGAGACAATACCAGAACATCAGAGTCAGAACAAAACATGTGAAACAGACTTTCATCAAGCTGCTCTGCAAAAGTTAGCTGACCACCCAAAAATGGATACAAGGAAATTGAGATTGTGAGAATCACTAAGTCAAAATGGGGAAAAAATTGACCAAAAGAACTAGGTAAATAATAATGTGGATCCATTTTACCTGTTTCCTCAAGTAGGCCAAGTTCTCTGCACTGACAGAAGCAAAAAGCGGTTCCATTTTCTTCCAGAATGAACTAGAACAGGCAATATCTGTAGTACATTAAGAAATAAAAGCATACTGATGACACCTCATAAACAAAAGGAAAAGATGCCTTAGTCATGAAAGCAAAAGAAATTTAGGCCAGATGCATACAGCTGGCATTACGAGCAGAATTAGCAGCTTCTAAAAGTTCTTCATGGTCATCATCCGATTCACCTGTAGTATGACATAAACTATGATGTCAAATTTCATCATCAAAAATATTAAGTTACACTACTTCTTTGGAGATTTCATTTCTTTCACTTTTTCATGGTCTTTTTCTTGAAATCCAAGTGTGAAATTAAGAAAAATAAATAAGTACAAAAAGTATCAGTATTAAAAAAAAGCTCAGTAAGCAATCCCTCAATTAACTGAATGCTGCAAACAATTTTGTATTGATCAATATCCCTTCCATTGAACAAAATGAATCTGACTCTACTGACAGCTCACTGAGGATCCGACATAAAAGAAAGGAAGAAAAAGGTCCACTAAGGAGACAACTGACTGAAAATAGGAAAACTGAGTTTAATTCTATTGAATATAAAATAGAAACAGCAAACTTTTGTGCAGAGGTCAAGATTTTCCAATAAAAAAGTATAAATTTTCCAGATATACAATCTCTCAAAAAGAGTTAGAACTCACCCTTCTTCAAAAATCTCACTGGAAAGTGCAGTATTTTAATATTTTTAGAAGCATCTGAGGTTTTGTAATCAGTAGTATCTAAGGCATGTATGCCAATTATTGACACACATGAAAGCCTTATCAGTAACAGAAAATGCATTAAATGAATAGCTCTAATTAGCACCTGTGATATCTGAGGAACCACTGGTATGTCCAGGACGAGCAAAAGCCTTGCGATCTGATAGTTTTTTTGAAGGAGGACGACCTGATTTACTGAATCAGACAAATTTGTGATAAACCAATAATGAGAACTACATCAAAAACAAACAACCATGAAACTGGAAAATATATATATATTCAACACCTTTCATTCTTGTCAGAACCAGGCTTTGTGCTTCGCAGGGGCTTTGCTGTGGCTGCATTCTCCAGTTTTTCTCTAATTGGAGGAACACATGCTCTTGACAAGGATGAACCCCTTCCACTCCTTCCTTGTCTCCGGACACCATCTCCAATTTCTTCCTTAATAAGCGTTTTATTCTTCTTCTGCAACATGAAGGTTCCAACTTTAACTGCATTCATGCCTCTGTCCTCTATGTTTCCATTATCTACCCCTTTGTCCCTCATTTTGTTTTCACCCGCTCCATATTCTTCACTTTCAGACAATCTTGCTGGAGAAGGAACATTCTCAAGTTTCATCTTTAATTGTTGTGTATTGTTGGACATACTCCTCACAAGTACAGATCCATTAGTCTCATTAGATGTTAATCTACTACCAATATCCGAAGTTGGAAAGCCATCAGATAATATCTGAGTATCATCAGGGTTTGAAACAGGAGAAACAAGATTTGCCCTTCTTGTTCGTGAGATTTTATGTGGCCTCTGACCAACCCATTGGGCCATGGGGGGTGAAGATGATCCAGCAGGCATGGGACGTTTGCGATTGATTGTCCCATTCATGGACTGGATTTTATTCAGGTTTTGAGATTGTTCCCACCCATCATGAGCTCCAGGCACGCGGTGGAAGGTAGGAGATGAGTTTTGCACTGCAACAGAACCATTTCTTGGTGCTCTAGAAGCCTTTCCTTTTGTAACTGGACTGGAGCTGCCCATCTGAGTTTCATCACGAATATTTAACCTGGATGACAAGTTCACAAGTGTATCAAAAACCTTTCTACCATAAAATGAAAAGGTCAACAGAACATTGGATGTCGAGTGGTTCAAGAAATGTAATGAAAACTCAATAATGCTCCAGAATTCCAACAGCAGTCACTTCTAGTTTGTGAATAGAGTAGTTCTTCATCTCTACTGCAGAACAGCAAAGTAACATAAATATAACTGTGGAATGCATACTTGTTATTTCCCCTTGCTACACTTCTCTCCTTATCCAATCCAGTCGCACGGTCCCTTGGAAGGGAGACATTTTCCGTATCAGTCTTGGGTATTGTGTGTGTATTTGAACTAGTAGACTGGGATGTACCATCGAACTTGTTGATTCCACTAATCCCATTAGAGGGTCCAGATCTGTAAATAGCAGAACTCATATTTCACTTCTCGGACGGGAAAAATGCATATAGGAGATTCAAGTTATCATTCAATACAGATGTACCAAGAGAACAAGGAAGCAAAATAACTAAACCTTCAAGAGAAAGTAAATGTATATCAGATGAAAACCAAGCACAAAAGCAAGTATAAGTAGAATGAGTATCCATAGCATTACTGTAGTCTGGTTGATAAAAGAGAAGCTTCATCATCAACCAAACCAACAATTTCATGAACAGAAAATTCGAGAATCCAGTAACCATTTCACCAACAGATAGAGGGGAAATATATATTTGGAATATCAAGAACCAGAATGACAAAAGTATTAGCTCACAGCAAATTCCAGAATCCAGTAACCATTTTACCAACAGTTAAAAGGGAATAATATGTGTAATTCTACCAACAAGAGATAAATACTTCCCCTTCCAACCTGCCAACTTTTAATCTATTCTGTCCAACAGCAGTTGCCACATGGATGGTGCAGCTGCTTTTGCACCAATTAAAAGACCCAAATATGTTTAAGAGAACTCACCCACTAGGCATCCCAAAGTCACCACAGAGTCCTCAAGCAATGATTGGGAAATATCCCCTACCTGGATCATCACACTCTTATTTAAATTAATTTCAGACCTGCAAACATCTCAAAACATTTTAAAGTAGCCCTCAAATGACTTGCCTGGAGCATCGAAAAAAACCATAGTATCATCTGGGAGTTATCTCCACTTCGCCTCGTTCAGGAAAAGGTAAGGAAAGCACTTTTTTGCTCTTGGAGTCAGAGAAAGAGTTTGTTGTTTGCATCTCCCACAGGCGTATTATGTTGGAGTAAAAGTGTGCTTCGGAGGTAGGCTACTTTGATCCCTTCTATTTCTCTGAGTTTAACATGGGGGTAAGTTCTGAGAGTAAGCAACCAAAGGAGTTGGGCTGATTTTTTCTCAACTAAGGATACGGATCAGGCCCTAGCGTTGGTTTCAAAGGCTTTTGCTAGACTAAAAGGGGGACTCTTTGGGATTAAACCAAGCAAGAAGATTTTGAAGAACAAGAAAACGTCTAGAAGTTTTTAGTGGTCTGTGATTTAGAGGATGCAATGCTTGAGGGTAGTTTTGGTGCTGGTCAAGTGGTATCATTGCTCCAGGTCTCCTAAAGCACAAAGACCTTATCTTGGTGAAGAATTAATCTAGTTGACAGATGTTTGGATTTATTCCAATCCAATATGTGTGAATTACTACCTTACCCAGTCACTTCCCCCCCCCCCCCTTTTTTGTGCTTTTGGTATAATCAGTCATTTACCAGAAAATAAGGTCTGGGTAGAGGAGAAAATGACAAACCAAAAATATGTGCAGAAATTTCTATATTTCATTTCAATGTCCTCACAATAGCAGGAAAAGGTCAAATGGTCAAGATAAAGAGACAATTTATAAATTTACATGTCCAACAATCCTACATGAAAGTAAATTTGCAATCATAGTTCATTTACATCAAGCTTTAAATTTTATATGGAATTTGTTTTCAAACCTAACTTTTGAACTTCCTATGATAACAGAAAAAGTGCAGTTTATGAAATAATGAAACAGCAAGCAACTTCACGAAGAAAACTAGAAATAGACAAATTCTGGCATATGGTAGAGATGTCTTGATCCAACTATTTGGCAAACAGTAAGGAATCATATAATATCAAATATAACAAAAAAAGGTTACCGAAGGCCATGGATATCACAAGCTCGTGACCTAGAATCATTTGCAAGCTTTTGATGCATTGCTCTTTTAATTTCACGTTCTCCATCCATAGCTCTTGTGACCACTGTGCCTACAGATCGTTTCCTTTTCATTTTTTTGTCCCACCCCTCCCCTCCAGCAGGGAGTCCACGGATCTTTTCTTCAACCTTAACAGAACTCCCATTACCAGCCCTAAGCATATCTCTATCCTTTTCCGTGACAACAGGTGGCCTTGAGAGGTTAGTAGTCCGACCTTCAGCCTGAATTGAAACAAAATCAATGAAGTATGTCTCAGAATAATCAACAAAAAACTAAGGATTGAAAAAGAACATTTAAATGTCCGGTGACAACTTCTATGTGCAAGAAGCATATGCCTAAAGTATGTGCAAGATACATAGCTCAATTTTTTTATATGTAGCAAAAGCTCAATTTTAGATTTTGGACTTTCAAACTGAGGGAGATCATGAGGAAGATTTACGTACATGATAGATAATTCCATTTAAACATGCAAAATCATCCTAAGCAAGTAAAGTTAGCTTCAGAAGGCAGTAGACAAAGTTTTCAGATAAGGTGCAACCAAAGATTACACCTCTGAACTTTTTTTTCAAATACAAACCCGTACTTCAGCCACCGATGTGCGAACACGCTTATTTGGAACAACATTCTTAGTCCTCTCCTCCAGCCGTTGACCTACAAGGTCTGGACGGTTTTGATGTGTCTGACTACCCATCTTCAACAAATTTGTCCCACTTGACCTTTCATTTGATAAGAGTTCACTCCTCCGCTGCTTCCTGGAATCAAGGACTTCACAATACTCGTCCAATTTGCTTAAGGATTCACTCAAGGTTTTCGCCCTATCCCTGATAAAAAGATATTACATCTTCAGTTGGAAACTACTACTCAAGGTCACATGAATGCTCCAGTTACAAGTGGCCATAACTAACTACATCCCAACTCATCCCTAAACAAGTCTTCTATATGCCTAGGGTCTGATAATACAATAATGTTATTATGGGCATCCGTGGTATTTATGGGAACGAAAGATACAAAGGAACTCAAGTGACATAAGAAACAGTTTCAAATACCATGTCTAACCAGGATAGAAGGTACAAGCTAGAGAAGCATGGTTTTTCATGTATATACAAGGGTCGTGATTAAGTTGAGAAGAAATATAATGTGCATAGTTGTGATTATATGAAAAAAGGAAAGTTACCTGGCCTTTCTATAGACATCCTGTGCAGTTGCTTTAAAATGTTTTAGGGACCCTATAAATGCTAGAGAAAAAGGCTTGGAGATGGAAGATCCAAGAAGTTGCTCGTCGGAGGTACCTCCAAGAGAAACACAAAGAGACTTCCTTAAATCTTCGAAGGCTTTCTTGTTACCCAACGTAATTGGCTCCATTGTCAGACACTGGAACAAAGTCTGCAAATTTGCTGACAACGCGGTAGTCCCTCTGGATGAACCAGAGCCAGAACTTAGCATCCGGTTCTCCATACCCTCCCGGAAGCTCCTTGACCTATCCAAACTAGCACTGTAGTTTCCCCTTTGGCCATTTGGATAGGTGCCAGCAAAAGCCGATCCCTCTGGACTACCTGAAGCCAACTCAAATCTAGTACTTCCTGCCATTACTCAGAATCAACTGTTACGGCTTATACCAGAAATTCGACTCCCTACTTGACAACCCATCCAAGTAGTTCAAGAACCATACTCTGGCCCGCTAATCCTGCCATAGAACCCTATGGAGAAGATGATCAAATTAAACCTGCGAAGCAATAAGGCAATATTACAAAATGTACTTGAACTGGAAACCAAAATTCATGAGCTCATTTGAACTGATTCCTAAGACTCGATCCTTGTGAAGACACTGATAACTAAATTTCTGGAAATGTGGTAGAATTTAAAGAAATAAGAAAAAAAGAACGAAGGCGGAGACTTCCAAACGCACAACAAAGAATATTAGTTACGAGAGCATCGACAAGACTGACAACTACACCCAGATGAGCTTGACGTGGACATGAAATTAAATTGCAAACACGAAAGAGAAAAGCCCGGTAACAGTGTAAGAAGCAAAATACGAGAACTGAAATAAATGTATGAACGAAAACAGAGAAAATGATATCAATTTCAACATAATTCAGAATAAATTCGGACTGAAGCAACCAAACTTGTAAGAGAACAATCAAACCCCAACCAAAACCGAATTAAGCGGTTCACCTAACCGTACAACTACAAAACTTTCACTTGAAAGAAAAACACATGACGGAACAATCAGTTCCGAAACCCTAATCTGATCGAAAATCTAGGGATTTTAGAAAGAAACCCCGCCAAAGCATCGGACGAGCTCAAATTGGAGCCTAATTCAACAACGAGGAGTTCGAGTGGATCGAAACGTACCCACGTCAACGACCAGATGAGATCAGATCGAAGGATAAATTTTCTGCAGAAAGAGGGACAAAGCTGACGAAGAAGAAAGGAAGAAGAAGGAAATAAAAATCGAGCTTCTTTTCTCTTTCTTCTACGGCCGACGTCGAGGAGATTTCCGCTATTAAAGGGTCGGTCGTAAAAATGTCTCAAATGAAGAAAGGACTAAAAAGCGAAGAAGAATATGAAGCAGGGATCATTTTATAATTAAAAAGGTTCTTTCCGTCATTTCCTTAGAATTGAGGCCTTGTCTATTCCAGTTCTCCATCTCCTTCCTCCTCTAATCAGTAATTATCTTCGATCTTCTCCAGTCTTGACATAAGAGCGTTGACTGGCGTTGACTATAATTCATGTCATTATGTAAAGAAGAGATACAGCAAATGGCGGTAGCGCGACGCCATGAATCTTTTCTTATAATTTTAAACAACCCCTCACAATTTCCTTTTATTACTAATCTCTAGGTCTCTTCCATCTGCACTTCTAGCCTTCTGCAGTGGTAAATTAAAACGTTGGATTTGATTGCGTTTCCCGTAATCATGATTAATTTGTAGCCCTGTAAATCTGAATGCGCGATACAATCAATTTTGCATCTTTTGAAATTATAATCTGTACTCCTATTTAAAATGAAATTGTAATTTTTGTATCGTTTACACTCACTTACAGTGCAAATTTTGCTCCGCCTTTACCGACATCAATTTTCTTTCATGCAGAGTTGGCAGAGTTGGGATCGCATCATCTGGTTTCCTACTTCATTCCCAAACCGTCTTCCTATATTAATTCTCTTTCATGTAAGGTGGGGACCATTTTATTTGACTTCTCACAAATAAATAAATAAGACAGTCAAATATGAAGCAAAAGTAAACTAGTATTTATATTTAATATATTTGTGTTATCGTGCAATTATACCAGTAAAATTCTTATCGCAAACAAATTAAGCCTAAGACTTAGTTTGGAAGGAGTATAAATAGAAATTTATAGAATATAAAATTATATATTTTATATTAATCTGTATGAATTTGTATTGTACATATTTGTATTCATACTTTTTTCAAACTGAGCGTAAAGAGAAAAAAAAAAGGTGAAAAATCTAATAAAAGGGAGATATGATTGTCTAAATTAAATTAGACTAGTGAGTGGTGGAGTTTGATTTTACTCATATCAGGAAAAAAAAAAAAAAAAACTTAAACAGGATTAGTCAAATGATCATTCTCTACCTTTTTCTTTCAAATCAAATACAGCATAAGGCTTCTCGCATTTCCGAAAAAAAATATAAGGTGTCGATGGATTGGATTTTGATCTGTTCCAATGTGGATCCAATCAAATTATGTTGGATTTGGACATCCATTAAGTTCATTAATTGAATTTATTCAACCAAGAAAAAAGTTTATTGAATTTAAATGAACTAAAGAAAAATGTATTATTGGATTGAATGGGATGATTCAATAACAATTTGGGGGGTATTCGGGAACATGGTCGGTTTTTTCTGTCCAAACAACAAAACCCTGTTGTCAAATACCTCCCTTAATAGATGTATAAAACTGTATTAAAATATCCAAAAAAATTGTAAATGTATAAAACTGGCTTCAATTACTCTATTCTAATAATACTTACATAAAAAATATAATAATAATAATAATTACATGGCATGCTGATGTCATCTTACTACTACACTAGGTCCCACTATGAATTATTCCCTCTATTTAATAATTATTACGTAGAATACTAATGTTACATTGGTATCATTGGATCGTATTGGCATTAATGGATCACCATACTTGACTGTAATTGAATTATATTAGATTGGATCAAAATCCAATCCATTGATAACATTCACATTGGGAGTTACTTCACAAATAAGCCTCACCTGTATTGCCATTGCTCTCTCTCTAAACCCTGCCATTTGTTCATTGATAAGTATTAAAATTATGGTTTTAAAAAATGACTTGAAAATAGAATTGTTCTAGCCTTTGGTTTTTTGGTTAATGGTTCGATCATCCAATTCAAACAGATAACCTATTATAACAACAATAATTAAAAAAAAAGACCAAAATTGTTGAACGATTTGATAGGTTGATGGTTCAATCGCCCAAATCAACGGATCGTTGACTGATTCAACGATTTTTAGCCATAAACCAGGTTTAGAGTAAAACGAAACCGATTGCCTAAATGATTCCCAGGCCAAACGGTCCAACTATTTGGATCAACGGCAGTTCGAAAACTATAATTAAAACACGACCTAGATAATGATGTATTTTTTCAAGGCTAATCAAACTCAACATGAAGCAAATTGGCTCAGTCTTCTGCTATTGATAACCTTGTGTATGGCGTTGTTCATTTATATTTGACTTTACCAAAAAAGGGAGGTATAATGTGTTATAATGTATTTATAGATTGATCTTGAACCACATCTGTAGATGTAATAATGGATGGCCTATTCACCTACCATAAGAATTTCTCTAAGTCAAGATTAACATAATTGGATGACTGAATCTAAGTAGTTTCATGTAATTATTATTTGGATTGTGGAATTTATTACAACTTTAAACTATAATACAGTTTATCCATTAAAAAACTGCAATATATAACTGTTTTTAACTTTTGAAAATTTTAGATACCTTTTGGCAGGTTTTTTTAGGAAGATCTTCTGACAGTCTAAATGGCCAAAAGTTATAATGAGCTTTTGAGGTCTTGTCTTTAAGGATTTTGGTTGTTTGGTAAGTATCCTAGTGTATCATGGCCTATAGAGTTGTTAAATAAAAGATTTTTTAGGTGCATAAAGACATTAAACTTCCTAATTTTTAGCTATTTTTTGACTTATGTGAGCTTTTTAGGGCATAGGTCTTTCAAACTTTGAAAAGCCTGAAACACGACATGAAAAGACTTGCTAAACACCCCCTCAATGTCTTGTGTTTGACCTCTTACTTGGTAGCTACTCATTTTTTATAATAAAATATACGGCTTATATCTCAAGCCAAAAAGCTCCCTATTTAACAAATTGAATATTCACTTATACAAGATCTATCATTGCAATATGATTCATTCCCTTTTCAGAATAAACTTTTCGAGCAATCATATTGAAATAACCACTAAGATTATCAAATAATTTCACTAATGCAATTTTACAGCTTAACCCATGAATAAGAATCTTTCACATGTCAGTCTAATTTGGGCTCCATATGTCCATTCCGCCACCCCTATTCATAGAGAAATTTTAAACCCCAACACTTACTATGAGTTCACAATTTGACCTTTTTGTGAAAGTTTTATAATACCAAACAAGTTAAACTATAATTTCCATTTAAAAAAAAAGTTAAACATTGAGTTATTAGGAAAGCCAACAATACAAGGTTGAATTAGAGTTAATGTAGAATGAAGGATTGAACATATGACTAATCTAGAAGGTTCATTCACTGCAAATTGAATGGTTTGAATTTGCTAAACCAGCCCAGTATGGCAGAAATAGGGTATGTGGTGTAGGGAAACTGCATATTAATTTCTTAGAGCATGAAAATAATGATAGAATAAAATATATACACATACATATGCATGTATATGACCAGTATTTTGTTCAGGTCATTTAGTAAAGAAGTTAAACTCTAAATAACTTCTATGTTACAAGTGATCAGCTTGGGGCTCGGCCCCAAATTCCTATCTTATCTGTAGATTCAAAACCACAAATCAGCCTAAAGGGCCTTTTCACATGTTATATATAAACCCTCATTAGCGGCAATTTTAACCAAAACTATAGTAGAAGGTTAGTATAGGGCTTACATGGATAGTAGGATACTAGGATTCATTACATAGCCATCCTAGAGGGCTTTCTATTTGAGGAATGGCCAAGATTGACCATAAAATTCCCCATGTAACTAGTATAAAGTATGTTATGTATGGAAGTTCCTCTATTGTGTGTGTGTGCGTGTGTGTGTGTGTGTGTGTATTAAAAGTGTGAATGAGAATGTAGAACTTTTGTTTGATTAAAACACCCCAATTTTTTTAATTTGGACCATTTCTAATTGTAAAGACAGAAATGTAATTTGAGGAACTACTTTTCTTTTCATTCAAATCCCTCTCATTAACTTATATTTAAGGTATTAATTTTATTAATATTCATTGAGTCCTATTCTTGAATAGAATACCCCTATTTTTGAATTTGACCCCTCTCTAATTGTGAGGGCACAAAATGTAATTTGAATTACTACATTTATCCTCATTCAATTCTATTTCATTAACTTTTATATTTAGGTAACTCTCATTCTTTCATGGAATCTTATATTCATTAACCATATTAAAGAAAAATAAGTGTAACAAATAACAATGACTTTTATTGATGATATAAATAAAAGACAAATTTAAAAGCAGTCAAAAAATGGAGTTGCTTTCCTATTCGATGGAGAGTCAACAATTAAACCTTTTGGGTCAAAATGTGCATGAACCCTCGATGTCATTGTTAAATAATAATAAAATCATAATATATATATATATGAAAATAGACAAAAGTTTTAGATGTTGGTTCTAAAATCAAATACATGGACAATAAGTTAATTGTCTTAGCAATGTATGCAAATAATTAGAAAAATAAAAATGAAGTCACTAAGAAATAATAAACATGAGAAAATCACAGTGACAACAATAAAAATACTAAACTACAACTTTGTTTATACCATAATAAAATGGATAATACCATGTAAGAACCTAATATCATTATTTTCTTACTCTATAAGAAATAAAATTGCAAAACTACAAAAAATAGTTATACCTTTCTAAAAAAGGATTTAAGACAATATGCCAAAAATAACTTACCTAATATTTATCAAGGGTTTGTTTCTACTTCTTCTTCTTCTTCATCTTCGTCGTGGTTGTCTTCTTCTTCTTCTTCTTCTTCTATTACTACTACTATTTTTGTCACTATGTTGTTGCTATTAATGTCACTTCTTTTTCTTAGTCTATTAGGGTTTGTAGGAATCTATATATAAAACAGACTAATAAATAATGCTAACCAAAATTTTTAATGAAATATTCACGATACAACTGTCACAAAAAGAAAAAAGTTACGTTAAAGAAAGAAAAAATAGATATATCCTACTATGCTTGCCTTTATACAATTATTCTTTGTGTATGTTCATTGCTTTTGATGCAATGGCTTGGATTTAAAAAAAAAAATTCCTTCTGAAAAAAAAAACTAAGAAATTTCACTTACTTGAATAAATGTGCTTTTGTTTACTTATGTTCTTTTTTCATGAAATTTGCCCAAGTAAACTGGGCCATTTATTTTACCCATATTCTTTTTCTTCAACCACTTATCTCGGTAAATTCAAACTTTGTTTCCATACTTTCACTTTTACCCATCCCAAGTAAGGTTTTTATCCTCTTACAATGACAAGGGGTATCTTTTACTGTTTAAATTTATAACATTTACTATCCACTCAGTAAAGTGCATTTACCTAAGTAGGATATGGGTATCACTTAACCACTTACCCATTTGGAAATGTGTTTACCCATGGGACCCACTATTACCAACAAACGAAAGTGGGATTGTTAGTCAACAAGAGCAACTTTCTTGCTGACCAACTCTCCCCTCCAATGAATCAAAAATCAATCGGGGCCTTAATAGAAGATTTCATAGGATATCAAGTGATTTCTTTTACTGTTTAAATAAGTTTTTAAGAGAAATACTAACTTTACACTCTTGAATGGTGCACAGAGATCATGCAACTTTTCTAAATGATGCATGCCTTAGTTAAAAATGTAACATTTTCAGACCCTTATTTTTTATTTTTCTGGTGTGAGCTTGTATTGCACCATTAGTTCCAAACCTAGATAAAGGAGGGTTCTATCACTTTGGTAGCCAATACTAAAACTTTTTCCAAGCTCTCATGATTTCAAAACTTAATTTCTCTTTTCATATTCATATTAGGGCATTCTTCAGAAAATGCATCACAATTTAATTTGAGTGTAGTGTCAAATGAGAAAGGGTATACTAGAATGATCTATGAAAGTAGCTTGCTACAACAAAATGTTCAGTTGTGATGTTAAATAGGCAAGGGTTTACACATTGTTCTAAACGGGGGCAGGTAATGAAGATAGTTTAAGAAACATATATATAGTTTTGCTTATGGTCCATTTGGTTCACAATCAGAATCAGAATGGTCTATTCCCTTCACCTATTTGGTTCAATCTAGAATCGGAATTAGAATTAGAATTAACTAGAATGGATTCTCATTCCTAGGGGAGGGGAAGGAAATGGTCATTCCCATATGGGGAAATGCCACTTCACCAGATGGAAATGTGATTCCAATTCCACCTAATCAAACAGATGGAATTAGACCAATTCCAATTCTAGACCCCTATTCCCATACACCAAATGGACCCTTAGTAATAGAGATATTGTAAGATATTTAGAAAGATTTTGTGCATATGGACTTTTAGGAAGTTAGAATTTTAGAAAGTTGCTAGTTTTTAGTCTTACTAATTTTTATTCATGATGTATTTGTATATATATGGGCAGTTTGCTCCATTGAAAGGCAGAGAATTACTATTCTTTTGAACGACGATCCTTGCAATTATTCTTTATGATATCAGAGCCATACTTACACTATGGCTGATTCAAAATCTCCTTACTATCTTGGTTCGCAGGACAACCCCGGCTTGGTCGTGACACATATCGTCTTGAAAGGCGATAACTATGATGAATGGTCCAAAGCCATGAAGAACACGTTCCGGGCAAAGAAGAAATTGGTTTTTCTTGAAGGTAATGTGACGAAACCTGGTGATGATTCCAGCGAATTAGAAGATTGGTATAGTGTCAATTTCCATGTTAGTAGCATGGATATTCAATACCATAGAACTTAGACTCCAGTCTACGATCTCCTATATGGAGACAACAAAGGAACTTTGGAAGGATCTTCGGGAACGGTTCGCCATTGGGAATGATCTGTGAATTCACCAATTAAAAAGACTTGGCCAATTGCAAACAAGAAGGCATGGCCATATCCACATATTATGGGAAGATGAAGACAATGTGGGAGGAGTTGGCTGGATATGTGAAGAACCCACAATGCACGTGTAGTGGATGCAAGTGTGGAGCGGCGACCGAGCTAGCGTTGGAGCAAGAAAAGGAGAAAATTCATCAAGTTCTCATGGGCCTTGACAGTGCAGTTTATGGCACTGTTAGGTCAAATATTTTAAGTACAGATCCTTTACCTTCATTGAATTGAATATATGCAATTATTGTGCAAGAGGAATGGCACAAAACGGTGGCTCGAGCATGTGAAGAACGAGGAGAGGCTATGGGATTTGTTGTCCAAACTGGAAATAGAACCAAAGCTATGGACAAGGATGAGAAGATGTTCTCTCACTGTGGAAAGACTGGACATGAGGTGCTCGAATGTTTTCAGCTTGTAGGCTACCCAGATTGGTGGTTGGTGGTCGTGGGGGACAAGGAGGTTGAGGCACGGGAACTGAAAGGGGTCGAGAAGGGTCTGGTACAGCGGCTGCCAATGTTGTCTAGACACAAGGAAGTTGCGGCTGTCCGGACTAACGATAAAGCTGGTTTTATCAGACTTAATGATGAATAGTGGGCAACGCTAATGGCGATGATCAATTCACACAAGGAATCCACTTCAGAGAAATTGACGAGTAAGAAAATGTGGTTGATAAATTCGGGATGCTCTCACAATATGACTGGGAATTTGGAGCTATTGAAGAATATGCATGAAATCCCTCCTTGTGCCATTGAACTTCCTGGTGGAAAGAATATGATGGTGTTGCAAGAAGGAGAAGTGCGACTTGGGAAAGGATTGATCTTAAAATATGTTTTATATGTTCCCAACTTGAATTGCAATTTGATATCTATGTCTCAATTTATTGATGAATTAAAATGTACAGTCATGTTTTATGACAAACTATGTGTAATGCAAGACCCCACTTTGAGGACAGTGATTGGTGCGGGTGAGAAGTGTGATGGGGTCTATCTTTAGTGCTGTTGTGGCAAGGACTGGTGCATGCAGGCTGGCGAAGATGGACTCATATGAACTATGGCACAGGCGAATGGGACAGCTCTCAAAACGAGTTGTTAGTCTACTTCCTACTATTAAAAATAAATTGCTAGTCAAGAAACACATAGTGAGTTATGTGATATTTGTTTAAGAGCTAAACAAACTCGTGATGTGTTTCATTGCGATGTTTGGGGACCATACCGTACACCTGCTTCATGTGGTGCTATATATTTTTTTACCATAGTTGATGATTACTCGCGGGCAATGTGGATTTATTTGATGGTAGAAAAGAGTGAAGTTAGTGCTAACATTGTGAAATTTTGTGCCATGGTAATGACCCAATTTGATAGTAAGGTTCAGGTAATAAGGAGTGATAATGGGTCAGAATTTGTAGCCTTGAGTAATTATTGTGATATTCATAGCATTATTCACCAAACATCATGTGTTGGGACACCTTAGCAAAATGGCAGGGTGGAACGCAAGCGTTGCCATATCCTAAATGTTGTACGCGCTTTGCGTTTTCAGGCAAATTTACCGGTGAGTTTTTGGGGTGAATGTGCGTTGACTGCAGGATATCTGATTAACCGTACTCCAAGTCCTTTACTTGATGGAAAGAGTCCTTGTGAATTGTTGTTTGGGAATGAACCAACTTACAAACATATTCGTGCTTTTGGATGTTTATGTCATGCTCATTATTAAAGGTGTGACAAAGACAAGTTTGGTTCTCAAGGTCAAATGTGCATATTTGTTGGGTACCCTTTCGGTAAGAAAGGATGGAGACTCTGTGACTTAGATACAAATGAGTTCTTTGTATCTCGTGATGTTGTAATCTCTGAACATATTTTTCCTTATAAGTTTGCTATCTCTGAATCACTCAGCACTGGTGTGACCGAGCATCCATCTATTTGTAATGATAATGTGCAATACTTTGATGATCATGAGCTGGATAGTGCAGATACTTTGAATGATGAACCAACTCCTGAAGAAGACTTGACTCTGGAAGCAAGGGGAGTGGTGAGGTTCTTAATGAACAGAGAGAGGGTGACATGAACTTGAAAAGTAACAGTGAAGTTAAAAACCTTGGCCGAGGATATAGGGAAAGGTGCCCTCTTGAGAAGTTGAAGGACTATGTATGCCACACAGCGTAGTGCATCAATGACCCCCTCACTGATCATGCCACATCATGCCACTCCTTAGGTGTGTCTTATCCTATTACATATTATGTGACTTGTACTAATTTTTCTTTTGAGACATAGATAGTTCATGGCAAATATAACTGCAGGGAAGGATCCCACATATTTTTCAGAAGCAATTTGTGAGCCACATTGGAGACAAGCAATGAATGAGGAAATTGAAGCTCTTGAGCATAATGACACTTGGACTCTTGAACCATTGCCCCCCGGGAAGCAAGCGATCGGCTGTAAATGGGTGTACAAGACCAAGTATAATTCAGATGGAATGATCAAAAGACACAAGACTAGATTGGTGATTTTATGGAACAATCAGAAGGCTGGGATAGATTATAATGAGACTTTTGCTCCAGTGGCAAAGATGGTGATTGTTTGGTTGTTTTTGGCTATAGTGGGAGCTTCATTAGATGGATGTGCATAATGCTTTTTTGCATGGTGACTTGGCAGAAGAGGTGTACATGCAATTGTCGCCCGGTTTCTCATTTACACATTGAGGAAAGGTATGTCGCTTGTGCAAATCTTTATATGGATTACGATAGGCACCCAAAAACTGGTTTGCCAAATTGGGCACGGCCTTGAAGACGTATGGATTTACTCAACCACACTCAGATTATTCTTTATTCACTTACCATAAGGATGGAGCTACACTATGTATTTTGGTGTATGTGGACAATCTTATTGTGGGAGGAAACAATGGAGAGACGATACATCAATTCAAGCAGTATCTGAGTCGGTGCTTTCACATGAAGGACCTTGGGATGTTGAAGTATTTTCTTGGCATTGAAGTTGCTAGAGGAGATGAGGGCATCTATCTTTGTCAGTGAAAGTATGCACTAGATATTATTTCAGAAATAGGATTGCTAGGAGCTAAGCCGGCTCATCTGCCAATGGAACAAAATCATCGACTCGCATTGGCCAACAGGAAGTTGGTTGATGACCCAGAAAAATATCGATGTCTAGTTGGGAGATTAATCTATCTTACTATAACGCGGACAGAGCTTTGCTATTATGTGCATATATTGGCTCAATTTATGCAACAATCACGACAAGAACATTGGGATGCAACTCTATGAGTGGTCCGACACCTCAAAGGGAATCCGGGCTAGGGTATCATTTTGAGCACCAACAGTGATCTCAGACTGTATGCTTATTGTGACTCTAACTGGGCTAGTTGTCCTTTGACATGACGCTCTTTGACTGCCTACTTTGTGATGCTTGGATGGTCTCCTATTTCCTGGAAAATCAAAAAGCAACATACCGTCTCACGTTCATCTGCAGAAGTAGAGTACAGGTCCCTGCCTGTTGTGACGTGTGAACTGAAATGGTTGAAGAGTGTTCTACATGACCTTAGGATGGAACATCCTAGACCTATGAAATTGCATTGTGATAGTCATGCAACTATTTATATTGTAGCTAATCTAGTGTTTCATGAGCGCACCAAACATATAGAGGTTGATTGTCACTTTGCTCGTGATGCCTTGCAAGACCGGATTATTGAGACTGCTCATGTACGGACTTATAATCAGTTAGCAGACATTTTGACAAAGGCACTTGGCCAACGACAGTTTGATTTTCTTCTTCGCAAGTTGGGCATATGTGACTTACATGCTCCAACTTGAGTGGGAGTAATAGAGATATTGTAAGATATTTAGAAAGATTTTGTGCATATGGACTTTTATGAAGTTAGAGTTTTATGAAGTTACTAATTTTTAGTCTTACTAATTTTTATTCTTGCTATTTTTATTCTTGATGTATTTGTATACATATGGGCAGTTTGTTGCATTGAAAGGTAGAGAATTAGCATTCTTTTGAACGACGATCCTTACAATTATTCTTTACTTAGTCACTTTGAATATAAGAATATTAATAGGAAAAACTATTGAATTATATAGTAGATACTAGAGGATAAGGGATTTATATTGCATGCTTACAAGAAACAAAATAAAAGGATAAAAATGTTAAAAGAAATTGAAATGATTTGTTGAAAGACTCTAGAAAGGTTAGGGGTAGACCAATAAGGATGCAGGTAGAAGTAATGATAAATGATTTAAACACCAATAATTTAATAATGGACATGACATTAAACATAATGAAATTTCAGAATATGATTCATGTAACCAACCCATATAGTTGGGATAAGGCTTCAATGATGATGATGTAATCCTTATTATTTACTATTTAAGAAAAGAGGAAAAATAAATTCACACCCATCTATTCTCTCCATCTAGTCCCTTTTTAAACCTTAGAAGCAATCTCATTTTTCTTCTCAACCTTTGCATCCTTTTCTTTAAATCTTCTTCTTTTTTTTTTTAAGCATTCAAAACGTTCAAAATTGTATGTTGTATGCCACAAGCTAATGCATCTATTAATAGGAAAAGAATATTGTAAGCATTCTTAATTGAAATTAATCTATAACTATATACTTAAAGCATTGAGAAGATGTACCCTTGATATCTAGAAGTCAACATGTGGCATGCTCTTGGCTTGACATACACCCCTTCTCCCTCCTCTCTTTCTGTCAAAATTACACACTCTCTCTCTCTCTTCTCCCACCTTCTCTCTTCACCCTCCCGTTTTCACGTCAAATCATTCTCTTTTAATGTCTATTCTCTTTCTTAATTCTCTCACATGATTCTCATTTGTTTTTCTTAAAAATGAGAGATTAATGACGGGTCATTTACTTAGAGACCCCCTGTGATTTCTAAAAACACCCCTATAGTTTACACATTAGGCTGTGTTTGGTTGAAATGCAAATTTATTTGCACTAGTACAAATGTATGGGAGTCCAAATGTACAAAATGCAAATTCTTGTATAATTTTGTTATGAATGTTACTTTATTCTGCTTCATGTCTTAATTTATTTCATTTGTATTGCAATCAAACAAAATAAGCTAAAATTTGAAACAAAAATAAGTCAAAATTTACATTCAAATCATTTGCACTGCCATGGTTTTGCATAAGTGCAAATTTATTTACACTGCAACCAAACACAACCTTATTAAGACATCCCTATACCTTGCAAATTGCAATCAGTTTACTTAATCCAATTTTCGTGAGAAACCATTGGTATTTCAGGATTTGTAACCTCATGAAAAAGTGAAAAACCCAAAAGTGCCGCTAATGAAAAATCCAAACTATGAGGGTGTCTTAGTAATACACAAATTATAGGGGTTGCTTTAATAATTATATGAAATTAGAGGGGGTGTCTAATTATCCAAGTAAATGACGCTTAATAAAATATATCCAAATAAACAAGATAAAGAAGATGTTGATCCTAGGATTGTTCATGCCCAAAAATCTGGAGACATGAGACAATTCGACAGTAGAATAAACTTTTATCTATTCATTTATTTATTTTATTCAATTTAATAAAATATTAACTAAACATTTATTTATTTAGTAAAATTAAAATATATTACTTATTTTTATTTATTCATTTTTTATTTTAATTTATTTTTAAATTATTTATTTAGTTAGGAATAATTTACTAACAAATTATTATTACTAGCAAATAGGTAACTAGATTAGGGTTATCAATGGGTTGGGTCTACCTAATGGATCCAAACCGACCATACCAATTATAACAGTTCTGCTTCTATGATTTTGTCTCGATTAATGATTGTTTAGTTTCAGTTCTTACTTGTCCAGAACTAATTCAAACCCATATATATATATATATATATATAATTTTTATCATATGTTTATGTTTGAAATAGTAAATTTGATATATAATAATAAGACAATATTAGTTAAAAATGTTTGACTTATTAACACATAAATAATTTAGTATTTTTCTATTATTTTATTAAAATTATATTATCAAATTTTAAATTTTAAGTTATTATTTCAATAAACAACTATTGTTTTTAGTATAGTTGGGTCTATAATTTTGTCCTAAATAAATAATTGGTTCGAGATTAGCCCTACCTAGACCCAACCCATTGACAACCGTAACTAGGCTAAGGCATCCCCACTATAGTTACTTATTATTCTTAAATAATATAGTTATAGTTATTTTATTTAACAATATAATAATAATCTAATCTATAACTATATACTTAAAGCATTGGGTTCGTGTATAGATGTGGCTAGAGGTCAACACGTGGAACGTTTATGGCTTAACGGTCATTATATGTCTAGGTGACAAAGAAAAACTAAACCAGAGTTTTGCATTCTTTCTTATAATGGGACATTTTCTTACCATATTTGTAGGGTATCATTTTATTTGAAATTTTACTTTATTTACTATTTTCTATTTGAAATTGCAGGAAGCCTTGATGGTTTCTTGCTGATTTTAAATCTATTAAGATTTGTAGTTGTCTAGGTAACTCGATGAATCTACACCTCTGAATAGTTTCCCTATTCAAGGTATTAAGGAATAGCTTATCTACTTCTGGCTATTATTTAACATATAATAGTTTCTCTTATCAAGATATTAATACAGAACTTATCTGTTTCTGGCTGGTGGTTAGTCTACAATTTACTAGCTATTTGTTTTGTACATAAGGTGTAGTTAGACCAAATACCCTTATTCAAGGTGAATGATTTCAGCTTTTGTTCTTATTTCCTTGCTTTCTAATTAAAGACCAACACCAATCGTGAATTGTCATGGGTACTGTTACATTTTACAAGTCTATGACTTCCAACAGCCCCACCAAACTGGTAGTGCCTGTTTGGGAGGGCTGAAGCTTAATGGCTTCTAACTTGCCAAGGTGGTCCCCATATAGATATCTATAAACCATGTTTTGTGAAGCCAAATCTACTCTCAATATAGTTCCATTTTGCCTTCTTATACTATTATTTTTACAACAATTCATCTGAAAGGTTGTGCTAAACCAACTCAGCTGAAATTTTACCTACTATACATTAAATTGATTACCTATACTTCAATAGTTCAAATATCTTACCAAAAAAGTTCAATTGTTGATTTTTTTTTTAATTTCTTACATTTCCTTATTTTATTTGAATATAAGGAATTTATTCTACTTTTTCTAAATTTTTCACAATTAATAGCGAGAGGGATGTGGAAGGGGAGTTTTTCTTTGTGCTTCAAAAAAAAAAAAAAGTATGCTGGATTGGGAGATGGTTTTGTAATGTAGTTTATAAGGGGGATGGGCAAGGGGAGAGAGATGAGGAAGGAAACAAATGTGATTTTGTAATCTATATATTTTGGGATGGGGAAGAAGGGATGGAAGGAAAGAGAGATAGATTGAATACACCATGGTTTATGGTTTTTTGATTCAGAGGAATGACCGAATGACAAACAAAAATTGACTTTTTTTAAGTTTCATTAATCCTTCTATTGTTTATATATCTTATGATCGGTATATATCCTAAGCTTAGACTTGTGATTTGGTGATTAGTTAGGGGCATTAGGCTTAAACATGTGCCCTTGAAAGTGTTAGAAGTGATCTATAACTATATACTTAAAGCGAGTTCATTAATTTTTTAACTATTGTAGACTGGTGATCAGATACAAATGGGGAAGCAACAACTTGGTTATGTGTTGAATCTCACAGTTACAACATTTCAGTCCATCCCCATGCCTATTTACTCAACCTTGTATTGGCAATTTGGCCAATAATTAATAACCATCTATACTTCTAGTTTTTTAGTTTTTATTTTTGTTTTAAAATTGTAAAAAAAATGTTTGTACATTTGACATGTTCATCTCCAACTTAGTATTTTAAAGAGCTCTTTCTTGTATCTATTCTTTAACAAGTACGAATAAATTGAGTTATTTATCCCAAAGAACATTAATGAGGTAGCACAAGATTTTTAATTGAAAATTCAGTTCGGTATCTTGTTTTACAATAAAATTAAAGGATTTAGCTTGAAACCCAAGAAAACAAACAGTTTTTTAAATCCTCAAAAATTTCATAATTTGATCGATTTTTATATGACCACATTTTAAATAAACAACCACTCCTTTGTTTTCCCTTTGCCCATTCTCAGAACAGGCCCTTTCTGCTAGTAAAAGACTAAAATGCAAGCTCTTGGATGTTCAAACAATATTTTATTTTATAAACTAGAAAAATCATGGACCACCTCGATTCCTAAAAAAAGCCTTTTATTTGAGAATATGTCAAATAAAAGCCTTTTATTTAAGGAGTGGTCAAAGATAAATAGAAGATGTCAAAGGAATTTATTGTGTTATTATTCTTTTTTTTTTTTTTTAATTAGGGTTGGGTTAGGTTGGATGAGGAATGGAGAGCAACCCACCCATTAACCTCCCATTCTAATTAATCACCCATTTCACCAAGTACATATACGTGGTCATATCCCACCTAACTTGCATTCAACATAATCCATTCATTTTAACCCATTTAAATTTAAAACCCATCGCTTCACTTAGCCATGGTGCCTATAATTTTAAGGAAAAATAGAAAGAAAGGTTACAAATGAAAGAGGGAAAGAGAAGATTAATGGGGATCAAGGAGGATAGGGAAATTAAAGGGCGAGAGAAGCAAGAGGAAGGTTCTACCTAGTAACATTGACATTTAATATTTGAAAAGCATAAAACACCGAAAATGATTCTTTAAAAAGTTATGCTTTTCTACTTTGTTGGACATTTGAATGTAGAGAATATTGTTATATAGGGGTGAGAATGGGTCAATTTGGTTCGATTCCAAGGCAGAACCTGGGACTTATCTTGTAGGGGTCGGTTCTAGGTTTTAGAACTAGAACCTAGCCTACGAATGTCAGTTCTAACCTTGGCAGTTATAGGGTCAGTTCTAGGGTTTACCCGTGGAACCTATTCTTTCTTTACTCCCTCCCCCTCCAAAAAATGTGGAACAAGTTATTTAAAAACTTGGTTTTCAATAATTATAATATATAGTTGAAAACTTATATTATATTTATTGATTAAATTGAATAATTTAATATATATAAATTATCGTAATATATTAATGTATGGTTCAAAACCTATAATTATAATTTAAATTTTGTAAGTATTACCTTTTACATTATTTATTATACACATTTAAATATTAAAATAAAATATGATCAAATCACTTAAGTGACATAATGGCCAAGTGAGACTACGGGTGCAAGTCGGGTTAGCCCAAGTTATCAGTTTCCACTGTTTCGGGTTTGGGTTTCAGGTTGGGCCCATTGAAATTTTGACAAAATCTCAACCCTAACCTGGAAAAGTTGCACTCCTAAGTGAGACCATGGCCTTTGTAACCATGAGTGTTGGGGTTAAAGGCTTTACATCCTCAAAGTATTTTGGGATTTATTTCAATGCAAGTTTGGTTCCATGATCAATTCCACCAACACCAACCAAGTCTAGTTCTCCGATTTGGTTCAAGTAAGGTAGAACCTACCTTGTAACTAGGGGTGAGCATGGGTTAGTTCGGTTTGGTTCCACGGCAGAACCTAGAACCTACACTATAAGGGTCAGTTCCAGGTTTTTTGAACCAGAACCTATCTTCTAGGATCCATTAAAGCCTTGGTGGTTCTGGGGTCGGTTTCAGGGTCTACCTGTGGAACTTGTTCTTTCTTTACTCCTCCCCCTTCAAAAATTTATTGTTATATTGTTTAAAACATAATTTAAATTTTGTAAGTATTACATTTTACATTATTTATTGTACACATTCAAATAAATGATTAAATAACTTAAGTAATTCAATGGTCAAGTGAGACCATGGCCTTTCTAACCATCAGTTCTTGGTTTCCAACCTTTACATCCCCAAAAGTATTTTGGGGTTTATTTTAAGGCAAGTTCGATTCAAAGGCAGGTTCCACCAAGGCCAACCAAGGTCGATTTATCGAGTCGGTTCGGGTAGGGTAAATCCTTAGACCTTGGAACCAGCCTGGGTAGGAGTCGGTTGCAAAATTTGGAACCAGACCCTACCCTATAACAGATTGGGTAGGGGCGGTTCAAGGCCGGTTCCATTTGGTTCTGGGTAGAACCTATTCCTTTCCTCACCCCTACTTGTAATAGATTGGGTAGGGTCGGTTCAAGCAAGTTCAAGATCAGTTCCATTCGATTTTAGGTAAAACCTACCCATTTGCCTAAATGTTTAGTATAGAGAAATGTTTGTTTTTACCATTTTTCCCGTTTAGATGAATCTCTTTGGTTATAATACTTGTTGACTTTGAAATATTATATATTTAGATTTTTTGAAACAATTATAAATGTTTAAATTATTTGTAAATTTATAATTAAAAACTAATTAAGTAATTATAAAATATAAAATTAATTAAATAAGTAGATAAAATGGATTAACAATTAAATAATCAATTAATAAAAAGTTAATTACAAATTAATAATTAATTATATTAATAAAATTATAAACAGATAAATAATTAAACCATAGTTATATAACAATCATTAGATTTTTATTAAAAATCAAATTGGGTTTACTTAATTAAGTAATAATTAATAATTACAATTCATTAATATTTCATAATTAACGATTAAGAAAATAATAAATGAAATTTAATAATTACTTATAATGAATAATTAAATAAATATCTAATAATTATTTAAACCATGTAATTAATAATAAAATTATGAAATATTAAGTTAAATAATTAAATAATTTGTTGTTTAAGTAAATAACTAATTAATTTATATTAAATATTAAATAAATCCATTATTAGATGAATAATTAATTATTCACTACTATTAATTTAAACAATTGTTTAATTAAAATTTAATGATATAGGTAATTAATGATCAATTAATTAGTTACTTAAAACATGCCAAGGGCATTTTGGGACGAAAAAAGTATTAAAAGCCATTGATTGCGGGTAACAGTCATAGGACAAAGGTCAAAGTATCTTTTTAATTTTATTAAACGCGTAGACCTCTGATATTCTTTTTTTTTTTTTTTCTTTTTTTCAGTGTTGTATGTGAAAATAATGGTATTGAGTTCTACCTGAGAAATATTAATAGGAAACACGTGATAAATTAGTGAGAGAGAGAAAGAGAGAAAGAGAAAAAAAAAAAGAAAAAAAGAAAAGAAAGAGAGACTTGGAATTGCAAGAAGTGAGAAAACACTATGAGATGTTAGAAGATTAACATACTCTTGGGCTCTTGGCACTTGTATGACCCAATGAGACAACACAACCCATTTAATTTTGTCGACTGAATGATTTAACCCATTTCTAACTCATTGGGGTAAGTGTTGGGTTTGGATAGGTGACAAGTGATGGGGTTACATGTCTTGGGTCATAAGTTGCCACCCCTACCAGAAAGAAAAGGATATGCATATTATTATTATTATTATTATTATTATTATTATTATTATTATTATTATTATGATTATGATTATGATGATGATGATGATTAAATAGTATAACTATGAAGTCGATCGAAAAGGCATATATATTGAGCTCAATCAAACCCAACCCAATCAGATCAGAGTTGCTTTCTTCCCTGATTCAACAAAAGACATTAGTGGACTTAATAATTAGGTATATTGCTCCTAATTTGGCCATATTTTTCATATCTGTTTTGGACGTTAAGCTTGTAGATAATTTCACACTTTTCCCTCTTTAGAAGAAATTTGGGTCTAGACTGCAAAGGTTAATGCAAAATATCCTCTTTAAGCTTCATAATATTTGTACTTTGTAGATTTTTTTTTCCCATGGGGCTACACAACCCCAAACCCATAACCCTCAATCCTGGTACAGATAGGATTTGATCCAAGTCTCCGTTACAACCATGCAAATTTGTGTATAGGGGTGTTAATTGGACTGGATTTGGTCCAATCCAATCCAGTCCATTGTCAGTCCATTACAAATGGACATGGTCTAATCCCATCCAATGAATATGTTGGACCATTTTGGACTGGTCCAGTTCAATGATTAGACTGTCCAATCTGTTTAAATTCTTGTTAATTTAGATTGGTTCCAACTCAAACCTGGTCCATTGACAATTACATTCTTATCTTTTATTGAATGGACCAGATATTGGCTTAATCCAATATAAATTCATTATGTTTTATTGGTCCATCCAGTTTATCCAAATTCAATATATCTTATTGGTTCATCTAATCCATTCAAATTGATTTTGATTTGGACAGAATTCAACCAAAACCAGTCCATTGACACCCCTACTTGTGTATGATTTAGGGAGTTTTCTACAACATAAATGTTTTTTGTTTTCTTTTGTTTCTAAAATTGCAACATCAGATAAAAAACAAAGACATTTATTGAACTCTATTTTTGTTTTGAATAAAAAAAAATGGTTTTCTTTCAAAAAACAATACATGTTTTTTTTTATGAACCATCAAATGGTCAAACTGATGGTCATTCGGTGTCCCTCCAAATATTGAGGTGCACAATCAAATGGTCAAACTGCATGCTCTCCATCAGCTGCACAACCGGATCGTTGGCAAGAATGATGATAACCCAATACCAAATATAAGCAGAATCTCATTTTGATGGTTGTATTAGGGTATTTAACCACCATTATTACTTAATCTACGTGTTTCGTTATAGTGACCTCATTCATTATCTTTTAGTTTGATTCTTTTTGAGGTTTTTTTTTTACTCGAATATGCATCCTAACATTAACATTATATATATATATATATATATATATATATATATATATATATATATATATATATATATATATATATATATTTGTATTAGGGTATTTAACTACCATTATTACTTAATCTACGTGTTTCGTTATAGTGACCTCATTCATTAACTTTTAGTTTGATTCTTTTTGAGTTTTTTTTTTTTTTTACTTGAATATGCATGCTAACATTAACATTATATATATATATAAATTAATATTTTTACAAAACAATAGGAAAAGAAAATTGCATTTTCACTAATGGGCCAATACTGGCCTGAAACTATTATAATTAGGGTCAGGCTAAAGCCTAAGTTTATTTGAGCTCTTGGCTCTTTGTTTGGGCTCGAGCCTAGAACTGTTCATGGGCCGGGCTGGGCCGGGTTCGGGTTGGGCTTTTACTCTTCATTAACAGAAATATGTTAGGTCCAAGTCCGGGCCCGAGCTCGGCCTGACCAACGGGCCTGAGTCCGGTCCTAATAAAAAGACCGAAACCCAACCTAATAAAAAAATTAGAAATTTTCCCTATTCAATAATCAATATAAATCAGAATTTATTTACATCAAAAAATATATAAATTCAAAATTTATTTATATTAAAAAATATATATAAAGAAAGGAAAGAGGATGTGGAGAAGAAGAATTCGGTTGGAAAAAGAAGGGAAAGAGGTGAAAAAAAGAGGGGTATTCAATTAGGGTTTTTAGGTTTATTTATAGGTCGGGCCGGCTCGGGCTCGGGCTGGGCTATTTTGGCAAATCCTGAGTTCGGATTAAATTTATTGCGGGCCGGGCTTTTTGGCCCAAGGTTAAGCCCGCGGGCCTATATACCTGTTCAAGCACGTCCGGGGGTCGGGCCGGGCCAAGCCAGGCCGGCTTGTCGGGCCACCCGACCCATGAACAGGTCTACTCAAGCCTAGGTTTTTTTAGACGAATTTAGGTTGTATTTGGCATCATTATTGTTTTTATCTAAAACTTTAAAATTAATCAATAGAGATACATGTGATTAGATTACACATGATTACTTTCAAGGTATCCTTGTTTTTACCATAAACAGTGCCAAATAACGGTTGTATACCTCTACCAAACCCAGAGCATTTTAGGTAGAAAAAGCAAGGGTGCAAACACAACTAACTTAGTTAGTTTAGAGAAAGGTTGTAGTGCATACTTAGCCTAATTTCACTGGTCCACTTACACCATATTTTAATATTTGATGATATTAATATTATTATTCATTGTATCAGTAGTAGGGGTGCAACTTGCCGGATTGGAATTGGGATTTTGTTAAAATTCGAATGGGCCCAACCTAAAGTCCGAGCCCAAAATAGTGTAAACTGTTAACTCCAGTCAATATGACTTGCATCCCTAATCAGTAAATCAATTGGTTCATCCAAATCCAGCTTTTGGGTCATTAATTACTTCTGCAAGTTTCCGTATTGTTTTTCTGATCATATACTTCAATTTGATCTGCTAAATTTAGGGGGTATTTTTGTTTTCACAAACAAAGCTAAACCATGTTGTTGTACACCTCCTTATTCAGGGCCTGTTTGATTTACAAGAGTAGGGGTCTGGAATTAGAATCAGAATGGGCGATTCCGGTTCCAACTGATTGGCTGGGAGGAATTGGAATCCCATTCCCATTCCTAGTGGAATGACATTCCTCCATTTAAGAGAATGGCCATTCCCTCCCCTTTGGGAATGAAATCTCATTCCAATTTATTTCAATTCCTATTCTTATTCCTATCTGAACCAAACAGACTATGGGAATAGACCATTCCGATTCTCATTCTTAGGGATTTCAATTCTAATTCCGATTGTGAACCGAATGTACCTTTTAATATAATCAAAATTAATTAGAGGATTCTTAATTTTCAATATAACACCCCAAATATCCAAGACCAACATTGGCTATAATGGCCTTTTATCATATTTTTCATATTTATCATGTAAAATTATCAAAATACTTTTAGGGCACATTTGGTTTGTAGCCGGAATTAGAATCAAAATCCCTCAGAATCAGAATTGAGATGATATAGCCTGCTGCCTGTTTGGTTTAGATGGGAACTGGACTCAAAATCAGAATTGGCTAGAATTAAGGGTCCATTTGGTTCATAGGAATAGGGGTTTGGAATCGGACTCGAAATTGTATATTCTCATTCCATTTCCAACCATTTGGCTAGGTGGAATCAAAATCTAATTCCCACTTTTTGGTAGAATGGTATTCCCTCCATTTGAGGGAATGGCCATCCACTTCACTTCCCTTGGGAATGACAATCCCATTCCACCCAATTTCGATTTTGATTCCAATTCCTATTTGAACCAAACAAGCACGGGAAATAGACCAATCCGATTTCAATTTCATTCTCAATTGCAAACAAAATGAACCTTGATTTGCATTCCTAAAGGAAGGGGGAGGAAATGGCCATTCCACTAAAGGAAGGGGAGGAAATGGGAGCTGATTCCAAACCCATATTCCCGTGAATTAAACGGACCCATAGGCTGCGTTTGGAATCAGTGTAAATCAAGAACAGTGTAAAAGTTTACATTGATTAGATTTTGTCTGCATTTGGAAGGAGAGTGTAATCATGATTGGCGTAAAATTCCACTCCGGTTCAGTTTTCTATATGTTTGGATGGAGTGGAGTTCTACGTCGATAATCGATATAAAACCTATCAAATGTAAAGTTTCACATCAATTATCAATATAAATGCTACATCAATTTTATTGATGTAAAACTTTACACTCTTCACCCATTGCGTTTTTCAAAAAGCAACAGTCACTTTCATGGTTCAGTGTAAAACATCATCGATGCACTTTTACATCGATGACATTTTACATTGATTCCAAATATAGCCTAAATTTCTTAGTAAATTCTAAAACTTACTATTCAAGCTTCTAAAGCTGCCCGAGCCTAGCACCTCCTTCCTGCTGCTGCTATATTATCCTGCAATCATCTCTTATGGTGTGATTAGTTAAATAAAGGAAAAGATGAGAAATATTTTTTATATTATTCCCATCCCTTTGTGGTACCTTTTACTTTTACTCTTTTTAGGATCCATTTGGTTTACAATCAGAAAATATAAATTGAGATGATTTATTCCCATAGTCTGCTTCATTTAGACGTGAATGAAAATATAAATTGGAATAAGGAGTGAGATTTTATTTCCAAGAGAGAGGATGAAGAAAATGACCATTCCGCCAAAAATGGGAATAGAATTCTAATTCCACTCAACCAAACAATTACAATTGAAATAGCTCATTCTGATTCTGATTCCAAACCCTTATTCCCGTGAATCAAGCATTTAGTTTGTTTTGACAAAAAATGGTGAAAAAGCATAATTTTTAGAAAGTCATGAAATGATATAGTATATTGTCTATATGTGTCAAATGAAAGAAAATTCCACCTTTTCACGTTAAGATAAATGTAACAACCATTGATATAAACCTTTGTCCGTTTAGTTTGTCTTGATTCTTTTTGTATATAAAGTAATTAAATTATTGCATGTAACTTTTGCCTTTATAAGTACGTGAAGATACCAACTTTCAACACTTGTATTTTCTTTGTTTTCTTTGTTTGAGATTTTATACATAAACAACAAATGAGTACTATTTCTCCATTATATAAATCAATTATGCATGATGATGACCAGTGGAAACATCTTTTAGAAACGCATATATTTTATAAATATAATAAAGAAAAAATAATTGAGTAGAATGAAAAGCAGAAAAACATTAACAAAATATGTTTGGTTATAAGGTCAAATTTCATGTGGAAGGATCAGGGGGCGGAGCCAGGAAATTTTTAAGAGGGGCCAAAACGTATAGATGGGCTATATGGGGGGCCAACCACTGGGTGAGAAGTGAGGGGATGTAGGAAATTTACATAGAAAAATGTATCCAGTGTACGGATTTGGGATGGCTCCCCTTTGTCCCCCCTAACTCCGCCCCTGGGAAGTATATTTTGCTTTTATTCGTAATTATAAGATAACATAACATAAGAGAAACCATTGTAAGGCCAACAATGTTGTATGGAGCAAATTTGATGAATAGTGAAAGAAACAATCTATACATGTACTATCTATAAAAGAGCAAATGTCTTTTTTTCTGGAATTTTCTTTGGACATGTTTTACCCCCTATCTAAGTAGCATTAAGAGGGCATATATGTCTTTTACTCTCACTCAAAAAACTGCCCACTTATAACTATTTAAAATTTGCCATGAATTGCAAATAGTTTTGTCTTAGAGATATTGTCACGTGCAAATCACATACATGTTTACTAATATATCTAAAAATGAGTGTGAAAGAAATGCATATGTTTAGAATTGATGTCAGTCATTTGAAGCAATTAGGAATAACTTTAATAAGTGATAAAAAGAGAGAAACTAGAGTTAGATGGTTCAGTTGTCACCTACAAATAAAACACCACTTACAACATGTATGAAGAAAGTGATTAATTATAAGTTGAAGGGCATTCTGAATCCGCCCTAGATGAGGAGAGGATCCTCTATTGGCCCAATCATATCTTGGCAACTCATTTATGTGTTTGGCATTTAATGGGTAGAGAAATTACATTGATAATACATGGAACATAATATCATAAGAGTTTTGGCCAATCTACCCCATTCCCATGAATTTGGATGAATGTTGTCATCTTAACTTAAGGCTCGGTTTGGAAAGAATACAAATATAACTTTATAGAGTATTAAACCTTATTTTTTGTATTATTTTATATGTATTTCCATTGTACATATTTATTTTTGTGTTCCTTACAAACTGAACTTTAAATGTGTTGATATGATATCATTGGGCTATTAGAGGATCCACTCCAATTCAGAGCATTGAAGGAGATAGAAGAAGAGATGGCAAAACCAAAAACGACATAGCCAGCTGGGATCAAAATAAATAAATAAATAAATAAAATAGAGTGACTAGGGCACATCCCACACCTATAAGCATTAATAAAAAATAAAATAAATGACAAAAAAATGCACCTATATTCTTAAACCTTTGTCACATCCAACGGTGTTTTTTATTTCTTTTAATTAGGATGCAAAGGGGTTATAAAATTTGGCTTACAATCAAAAGATGTGGAATAAAATATTTGCAAAAAAAAAAATTGTTTGATGGTAACCTTTGTTTTTTGGCTTGTGCTCCTTACTGTACTGTTCTTCTAGAGTAACTTTTAACTCCGTATCGTTATTGTTCATGTAACCTTAATTTGGTTTCCAAACTTTAAAATGCGATAACTCAGTATCCAAACTTTCAAAATGTGTTAATTCAGTTGTAGGTATATAATGTTCGTTCAGACCCTCAGAGAACATCAAACACTAAATTAACACCACGAGGTTGCATGTGAATAGCCTACGGTCAACTTTCCTATTGCATTGAACCCGCAACGCACCACAGGTTTTGAGATGAACTCATAGAGTGCATCGCAAAACTACGATAAACCTGCAGTTCACCGCACGCCTACGAGCCTATTTTTTTACCCGAGCCAAGAAAAACCTGCACTGAGCCCATGGTGAGGCCTGCACATGCCCAAATCCACAATAAACCCATAGCCCATCAAAAGATGTGGCGAAATGCCACATAGGGCTAACAAGACACCGCCCATCAGGTAGTGGTGTCACTGAGTGCCACGGCAATTAAATGAAGCGTACAAAAAGTAGTAGCACACATGAGTAATGAGGGATCCTGAGTGGAACTTATGAAGATTCTCATGAGACACATGGCGAAACCCCAATGGTACACTTAATGATTGATAGCAAATCCAATAATCCCTTTCCTGATAAGGGATAAGCACCTTTATCTCCTACCTTTTAGGATATCGGGATCTCCCCCATAAATAGAGATCCTCCTCGTATTGAAATTCATTCAATATCTAGCACTCTTTTGCTTCGACTCCTTACCCCAACACCCTTAGCCCGAAAACCAATCTCCCTATTTCCCAACCTTTCTCTGTCTTTCAAAGAGACCATTCCCCATCCAAGCCTTACCCAACCTACACCAGTACCTGTTGTGCATTAACCAATCCATTAACCAGCCATTAAGTGACATTTGAAAAGACACAAATGCCCTTTGTCTATCATTTAATTTTCTTTATCAATCATTCACATATCGATAAAAAATGAATAGTCTCAAATCCTTGCCTCTTCTATTTAAGAAAGTTGGGGTTACGTCTCAATGGGCATTCTGGTGACCCCAACTTTCTTGAACAGAAGAGGCAAGGGTTTGGGATTGTTCATTTTTTGTCAACGTTTAGATGGTTGATAAAGAGAATTAGATGACACTTGAAGGGTATTTATGTCTTTTCAAATGGTACTTAATGGCTAGTTAATGGTAGATACTATATTGGCATGTTTTGAAAGTTTGGGTACTAAATTGTTGAGTTTTAAGGTTCAGGGACCAAAGTGGCAGTAGATCCAAAGTATAGGGTATAATTAGGAATTTCCCAATATTCTATTAAAGATAAATTCTTTTTTTCCTTTTTTTTGTTAATTTTATACTTTTTAATATTATTTTGATTATTCTTTATTTCTATTTTCATATTTATTCAAAAAAATTATAAAACAATTATAAAGTTAATTATGTTATATAGAGCAAAATGTTAGGTAGTTAAGAAACAATATGTCTAAAAAATATGTGATAAAAGGGATAAGGTTACAAATGAAGTCATATGGAGGAACATAGGAAAAGTTTTAATAGTTGATAAAATGAGATAAAATAGACTTAGGTGGTTTGGTTATGTGTTAGGGGTAACCATTTTTTGCCTAGCCTGGCCCAACCTATGAATTTATTGGCCTATGCCTAGGCTTTCTGTGTTTAGACCTTGCCTAGCCTGCAATATTTATATGTTACATATATAAAAATTGTTTTATTTTATTTTATGATGTATTATAGTATAACTACTGTAACATAACATATTATATATAACATTTTATATTTATAAATATTATGAATATTTGAATAAATAAATAACATATATTTCATAGATATATTATACATATTAAATATAGTATATTTAAAGGCATTAGCCCAATGCTTGACCAAGCCTGGTTCATGATCACCTTGATCATATCTATAAACAATATTTTCCACCACATGTGGAGAAGAGATGTTTTGTTACAAGTTGAAGGGGCTAGAAAAGGTTAGGGATAAATTGAAAAAAAATGGTTTGTATGGAAATGTTTTAGAAAATAAATCATTTTTAATCCCATATGGTTGTAAAAATAATATGAGACAAGGTTTAGATATAAGAATCATGTAGCTAATCCCATATAGTTAGGACAAGGTTTAAATTATAATGAATCTAATTTGATTAGAGACAAAATCATATACAACATGCCAACTTATTGGTTATCACAAAGGTTTTAAATGTTAATAAAATTTAATTAAATGTTCATTTAAGTTACTTTTAATTACAACATTTAATATGTCATTAAATGTTATTTAAGTGAAATAACTTGTTAAAAATCATAAACCAAAGGTAACAAGTTTTGAACCCAAGTCATTTGCTTATAACAATAATTAATTAACCATTATACCAACCTTAATTACTTATTAAAATAACATGTTTTTTATACTTAAAGTAATCTTTCTTGCCTTGGTGAATGTTTCCCAACAAATGCTATAAATTTTATTATTAATATTTATATAATAATAAGATGAATACAAGTTATATTTATTTATTAAAAGTTAAGGTATATATTAACTTGTATATATAATAAATATTATCTAAATCTATATATAATAAATATTAACTATTAAATATTAGTATATATACACACACATTTTAGTTCTATTATTTTCCAATGGTTACTAATTATATCCTGATACTTTATATAAATCATTAAAGAATGGTTTTTATGTTTAAATAAATTAATTATACTCACATAAAACTCATCTTTATTATTGTTCATATTGTTTTAGGATTTTTTAGTGTATCCATGTGTATCTTAATTTTTCATTCGTATCTATACGTTTTCAAAGTGTATCTTGATACGTCTCTTAAAATTATCTTTCAAATACTTTGAACCTTGATTATCACAAATGAATTCATTAGTACTTATGCAAAGGTGGCTATCTATCCAACAACAATATCAACTTTTGACGAAGGAGGGAACATAAAAAATAGGGAGAATTATAGATTAGTACCAAGTACTTTGGGACTAATTTCACTTTGGTACCAAAACTTCAATATGTGCCAATCTAGTACCTAAACTTTCAAAATGTGCCAATCTAGTACCTATTACTAACCAACCATTAAGTGGTATGTGAAAAGACACAAATGTTCTTTGGGTGTCATCTAATTTTCTCTATCAACCATCCAAATGCCCTTCTCTTGAGAAGTGTGAACCATCTTTCTTCTTTTCTTTTATTTCTTTCTCCGATCTTTGTTTCACAACTCCTTCCACTCCCACACCTAGGTTTAATGGTTGTAAGCATTACCAATCCCTTGCAAAACTCGATATCCAAAACTTACCCCTTTGTTTCATTTTCTTAAGAAGATGATGAATAATGTTTTTTTCTTGAAGGATAATTTTGACATTTTCAAAAAAAGTCGAATGTGATGTCATGTGATACAAATAACTGATGACTAGTAACAATAGGGTACTAAGTTGACACGTTTTGGAAATTTAGATAATGGATTTGCAGGTTTTGAAGTTAGGAGACCAAAATGAGATTAGGACAAAAAATAAAGGGTAATAATATGTAACTTTCCCTAAAAAATATGTTCTTTTTGTCTTCAATGGTATAATATTTTATATAAATTTGAGATATATTTAAAAATTTCAAAATAAAAAAGTAATAACGAGTTTTCCTTTTTCTAAATACCGTAAAAAACTTTTGGTAATTTTACCAAAAGAATTCGATATAATGTTTGTTTGCATCCGATAGGGGCAAAGTGCTCCACCTAGCGTAAAAACTGACCAATTTTACACGATAGCGTTTTAAATAGGAATTTACATATGCGCCCCAAAATATATCCCACCGACTGAGTCCGGATTTCCTGCACTTGGTTATGTGTGTGTTGTGGTGCACTCCCAATTACATTGAAACATGTCAGACTTCGCATGGTATCCCAGGTCACATGTGCAAGTCATTTAATGGGACTGTATGCATTTTTTAAGGGTAAATTTCTTAAACTACCTTTATGGTTTAGCTAATTAAATAAGTGTACCCTTTCTGTTTGAAAATTGACTAACCCTCCCCCTACTGTTTATGACAATTGACTAACTCTACCTTCACCGTTAAGGTCCATTAATATTCCATCAAAATTCATTTGCATGTGATATATAATTTTTTTTTAAATCCAATTTTACCCTCCACATCTCTCAACAAAAGATTTAACCTCAAAGATTGAAAGACCAAGATCGTTGATTATATCGACTTGCATCAGAGAAGAATACTGGCCTGGAAAAAAGACGTAGAAACTCTGTCAAGATTGATCACCGCACTGAGAACAAAACAAATTAATGCCACTGCAACAAAGAGAATCATACTCGTTATATATGCGGTGAGCAAGAGACCCGGAATCCACACTTGGAAGTTTGGCAGCACAATTTCCATCGCTTACATCCTCACCTCCAGCAATAATGTTCATCCTTTAATTAAACCAAATCAACCCTGTCATTCTTCAATCGAAACTGTAATATGAACAACTTCTAAGCATATAAAACATTAAACCAAATAAAAAAATGGTCTGGAAAGCCTAACACCGATGACTTTGTTAATTGTAGAAAATTGCATAAACCAATGTAATATAGAAAGAGAAGACCCTAGAAACTTCTTCCGTTTTTCAAGAACTTTATTTGTTGTAGGTCCTTTGCTACAGAGCAAGATAT
This sequence comes from Nelumbo lutea, assembly GCF_056320005.1. Lineage (NCBI taxonomy): Eukaryota > Viridiplantae > Streptophyta > Magnoliopsida > Proteales > Nelumbonaceae > Nelumbo > Nelumbo lutea. Next base: position 64,061,301 of record NC_142685.1, on the reverse strand, counting down.
GCCGAAACTTCTTACATGCTTCTAATAGCAATAGAATAGAGAAAGCCCAAGAAAATTCTTCTGCTTTTCAAGAATTTATCTATTGTAGGTTCCTTGCTACAGAGCAAGATATGCCCAAACTTTTTATTTGCTTCAAGAGTTCATTTTAAGAGATTTCTCTGAAAGGCCATTGTCGCTTGGCTTGAGTGGATGGTCCTGGTAATTCAAGTTCAATCCTTGCAAAATCGAGGAAGAATGCATTGGCGCCATTGGGAATGTTGATTGGGTTTGTTTCCCAAACCTATCTCGCACTTGATGGAGATGAAGATCTCGGTAGCAATATCGTTTGATTTCTGCCTAGTAGCTAGAACCAGAACATGGGCATGCCTACAACATTCTTAGCAGTAGGTTTGGAATATTCAAACCCAAATCACCGCCAATCAGGTACTTCCCGTCGGAGATCTCAATATGCCATTGATCAACTCCTCATCTCCTCTGCCATCTGCAACGCCAAACATTTAAGTCCCTGCTCAAGTAAAGCATTCACCTTTGGAAAACCTGAAACTCTCCTCCACCACCTATGCCACATATCACATACTTTGCTGATACAATTCCACTCAGTAATGTTGTTGGATTTGGATTAGATCAGGCGTATTCCTTGATTAGATCTCCTATCTACCTTCCCACCACCACCGCCACCACCGGGGAGCAAATGGTTGTCGGCCACCTTCTCCTCCCCACTCACTTCCGTGTTTGCCAATACTATTCCCAATCCACACCCATCATGTACAACCACACCCTTCTCAACTAGGGCGTTAGTCCCTCAATTATAGACCACCTTCCCACAAATTCATTATTATTCAAGTAAACCGGAGGACAAGCATAAATTGCTCGATTTAGTAAATATTTTTGATATTATTTTGTAAATTTGAAAAAGAATAAAGGGAAAATAGTCTTCTTAGTGTTGTTGTTAACCGATCCTAACGGTAAGGGAAGTGTTAGTTAATTGTCGAAAATAGTAGGGGTAGCGGTAGTCAATTTTTAAACAGTAAGGATACACTTGGTCAATTAGCTAAATCATAAGGGTAGTTTAAGAAATTTACCCATTTCTTAATATCTCATTTTTTTAAACAAAAAATTTAAAAGAAAGAATACAAATAGATACTTTGACTGCCTACCTCGACAAACGGTAAAAAATATAGAGAAAACTGTTCAGACCTAGCACTTCCATGGAGCAGATGACATTAACGAACGATTGCAGGGGAAAAAATTCTGGTGTTGAATTGTTTATACTGAAGTGCTAGCATAGCTCCTCCATGGTAAATTTGCTTTCTCTAAGTCAATGTTCAATGTTTCTTATTCTCCAAATGAGAAATGAAGCAACAAACCGGCAAATCTTGTTGTTTTGATGACTTTATAGTGTATACTCTATCCAATTGATTGAGGTAAAGATTCAGAAATCTTCAAGTTGAGATAAGTTGAAAAGCAAAATTAGTAGACGCTAATTACTCTGTCACATGCTTACTAATTTGTGAAGTTTCCATTGTCTTTCTGTTCATGATTTTTTTCTCAATACCATCATTAGAAAATAAACATTTTATAAATTTGACTTAAAAGGGAGTCATTACCGAATCCAGTTCATAATGGGTTGCAAGTGTTTTGAAAAAAGCAGAGTACTCAAGTGAATAAGAAACGATGGGCACTTGAAACAATTTATTGCAAATGACTTCCATCCTTATTTGGTCTGCAATCGTTTATTAATGCATCGGCACCCGGTTAGAGCTGGTTTGGTTTGCAACAATTTTCTTTGTTGATAGTTTTTAAATACTCATTAGTCAAGATTTCATATGCTTCACCAATCCCTTGATGGTTTTCTATAGCAATGTCTTCATCTGTGGAGATCGGCATTCATGGAGTGATAGATTTGTGCCCATTGACAATAAACTTTTCTATTTTCTTCGTCCCATGTTTCATGAGATATGTAGAGTAGAGTGTATATCGCTCTATTTGGAGTTCTAATTTTTCTTTCATTCTCTGCCAAACGAAGAAAAAGGAATTAGGGTTTTATAGACAATATTAAAGTTTGTCATAGAATAGCCTCGCAGATGCGGAAAGTTTTCACCCTTTCTTTTATTTTCTAAGTATTATTAAAAAAAGTAATAGAGGCAGACTGGTCGTTTAAATGGCTCACAAAACCAGGTGCAGGAAATCCTGTGCTTCAGGAGATATTTCTAATATACGCTGAGATGTGCATGTTAGGTGTTTGTGTGGTGCTCTGATTAGAGCGCTTTAAATGGTAAGCAAATGGGACCTATATATGGAAAGACGCCCTGATTAGAGCACTTTAAATGGTAAGCAAATGGGGGGACAATGAGGAATGTTTCAAAGCGTTTTGATATAACCAGGAGCCCTATTGCAAAAGCTATCAACCGTCCGATTCTGTTGATTATAACTGCTGTTAGGCGCTTTCATGAGTGGGCTGCCCCGCTTCCCCACTTGCAGTGGGTCCCGCTTAGATGATGTAACAGTAACACACTGACACTCTAACCTTTCCGACTATAATAAATTTAGTAATCGTGGCCTATATAAAAGGCCCACTAGCCCAGCCACTATATCTCCAGTTATTAACAGTCGAACCAGTGAAGCAGTGATTAAAGCATTTTCATTCTTCAATTTTCAGAGAGGAGTCACAGTCTCACAGAGCAAGTACAAAGAAGAAAAATAATCGTCAATTCGTCATGGCAATTGCTAACGCTTACTTCTCGTCTCTAACTCTGCTTCGATCCAGAGGTTCCGAACTTGGCTTCAATTCTCAAATCTGCCCCCTTGAGGCCTCTAAAGTCTCTGCTATTCGCCGGGGATCTGTCGAATCTAGAATTGGTTTCACCAGGAAGAGGTGAGGTCAATTAAAAATTCCTTCTGTTCCTTTCATGCTTTTCTCGATTTTTCACATGCGCTATTGATTCTAGATTCCTCTAGGGTTTATGCTTTGCTCGTTCTGTCTACTAGTGATTTTGGTTGGTGGAGCTACTAGTTGCGGAGTCTTCTTTAGATAATTGATGCCTTTGGTTTCATTATATCTTTCTTATTTTTATTCATTTTTTGTACAGTTAATACCTGGATTATTTTTCTTTTTTTTTTCCTTCTTCTTTTTGTATCCATTATCCAATTATTATTTAGTTTGTTTTTCTAATTGAAAGGATTTTTTTCTCCTATCAAGTAATAAATGTTTGTGAAGATACGTTGTTTCCATTGATAAGTATTGTTTAAATTCCTCTGCAGGAACATTCTGCAAGCTTCTGTCAATTCTACAAGTACATTAGGCTCGTCCTCTTCGGTCAGTGGCACTTCTCATGTTTATTAAGTTTTGTTAGTAATTTTTATTTTTTATCGCCTTTGCAAATTGTAATTTGTGTTTTTCAAAGGTTCGGTGGAAGAGGGAACAGAATAGTTTTGACGAACCCGTTTCTCCTGAGAAATAACTTCTGGTTAGATTCTGTAATTAGTACAATACCTTGTCAAACGCCTTTCAATACTAGGCTTTTGCCTTTTATTTCCTAGACTGGTATCTTATGAATACCTAAGAAAGAGAAACCTTAATATTGAATAATTTTACAATTAATGTCTTGTGTGGCCAACGTTTTTATTGCTATGTGGGTTGTTATGGTTAAAGGCCACTGTTATATTCTGGCCTGGTAAAAGGTCACCGTTATTACTTCATCTATAGTCTAAAAATGAAGGGTACTTTTACTCTATTGGCTAAGAAAAAATGGTTGTAGGCTCCAACAAATGTCCACTTTTCTGTTGCACGTTTAGAATAAGATTGTTATAGAATGATTTTCAACTCAACAAAACTCAACTAAGCCTTGTCCAACTATCTGGGGTCAGCTACATGAATCCTGTTCTGCAATTCCACTCTGTTCAGTACCATATCCATTGTTAAATTATGGGTCCTCAAATCATTTCTCATTACTTCAACCAATATCCTTCTGGGTCTGCCTTTAGCTCTTCTAGATCTTTATTCCTTCAACTTGTAAATTTGTTTAAGAGTTAGATTGATAAATACTAACAGCAAATTTGCTTCAGTAGCAGTAGTTAGTGCTCAACTATGCTGCTTGGTTGCCTTATTTCAGCTATCTTTCTTTTCTCTTTAGTTTGTGAGTTAATAGCCTGGATATCAGTGTGAGTTTCTAACAGAACTTGTAAAGTCTTATGCACAAATGGGTATTCATGGTCTATAGTTGATCCTTTTTGTTATTAATTCAATACTTTACTTTGTAAAAAAGAATATCAGTGTAAGTTGCAAATGAGTCAGTTCGAATTGTCACTCTTACTGGAGTTTACAACAGAAACTTGTGAATCGAAGAAATAGCTATGTTGAGTGCCAAGGCTGTCTATCTTGTTCTGGCACACTTCACAAGTGAGGTTGTCTTGTTCCTACTAGCTAGTATCTAATCCCATCTTCAGTTGTTGATTCCAATGCTCTTATGATCTGATGCTGAGCACGCTGATGTGTTGAATCTGGTCATCCATGAACTAAGAAAGCTTATTTTTAAACAACATTTATTGCTATCATTTTTTTCAATGAAAATTGCAAATTTGCTAAATTTTATCAGGAAATAATCTTCATCCTTTTTTTTTTTGCATTTTTTTTTTCTCTTTAACCCCTTACTGCTCGGTGATTACTTCACCTGAGAAAACTGAATGAAATTCTTTCTTTCTTTCTTTCTTTTTTTCTCATGTCCTATGCAATTAGCACTAACAGATTTTGCAGAATATGCAAAAAGAAAAACAGGTTTTACCAATATTATATTGTTTTTAATCAGTAACTGGTTGTTTTATTGATTGAATAAAAGAATGGAGTATATACAAGTGTGTGATGAACACCCCTAATAATAGGCTAGCTAGTGTTACCCACCCCCTATTCTATTCTTCCTCAAAGGTTACTTTTGCCAATATTATATATTTAATTACCTCAACTTTGACATGTTATTCCAATGGCAGAAATATGATCGGGATGCTGATACTGTTCCCATGCCAATAGTTTTGATAGATCAAGATTCTGACTCTGATGCAACAATTGTACAACTTAGCTTTGGAGATCGCCTTGGAGCTCTTATTGACACGGTGAAGTGTCCTTTCAAATTCTTTCCTTTGTCCCTTAGCATTTAATAGTAAAAATGGTCTTAGTAAACAGTCCTTTTTTTCCTAGTGAAACTTAAAATGCATGCTTTATTACACTCTTGCAATTAAGAGTCCTATCTGTGGCAGTTTAGGTTGTGATCCAAAAGGGCTATGAACCCTTTGACATTATCCTCTTTCCACAGGCAAATTTCAACCAAATAGCCCTATGCTTAATTTCTACAAGCTTATTCTTTACAGTCATTGTCAGAATCTTTAAGGGCTATCACTGGAAAATGGAATACATTTTACTTATCAAAAGAAAAAAAAAAGGAATGCATTATGGTCTGTGTGGATGAGTTGAACAAGGGCACTTCATAGATGGCTAATCCTGAGGTTTGTCTATAAGCCGAACTGTTCGTATATACCATATTGACATTCTTAGCAAAAAATATTTTTGTGAAACTTAAATTAGGTTTTTAACTGTGTTGCAAGGAAAGAATTGTGTAAGTATTTCTAGCCTACCATTTATTTCTTATTGTAACATGCTAAACTTTATTGTCAACATACCCACTATTAAGCATCTGAAACTTGAAACACTCAAAACACCTAGGAAACATTCAGCAGTAAATGGTTTAGTGTGTTTATCCTCTAGCTACAAACTCCACATTATATTATTGATGGGATGGAGAAGGTACACTTTTCTAAAGCTTCAACTTCTGTTCATATTACTGCAGATGAAAGCCCTTAAAGATTTGGGCTTGGATGTGACAAAGGGAACTGTCACAACTGAGGGAACAGTCATACAGACAAAATTTTTTATCACAAAATTGTCAGTACTCTCTCTCTTTCTCTCTCTCTCTACCCAAAAATTATAATGCAGCACAAGAACCTTTTTTATGTGATAGTTGATAGATTCTCTATGGACAGCAGAATTTAGAAAGATGGATGATGCTACGGCAAATATTTTAGTAGTGGAAACTTTGTAATTTGGAAAACCCCCTGTCTTTCTTGATGGACAGCAGATTAGCTGAATTTGATAGCTGTTATATGGGCTGTGGGACCAATCATTTTGCTCCACACCAGCCATAAATGCAAGTGAGTGATTGAGTGAGCAAAATGATTGGTCCCACAGCCAGTAATACAGCTATCAAATTCAGATAATCCTTACTCCTGATGATCCTTGTCCATGGAAACTACTGAAGGGAAATGTTGACTTTCATGATTTACAATCCATGCAATTAATTTCAGACTGTTTGTACAGCATATGTAAAGAGTCAAAGAGAAAAAGGAGGAAAGATGACTCTTTCCATACATTAGCAGCAAGTAAATGATTCCTTAACTCCATGTTTAAGTGGTGGATCTTCAATTGAGGAAATCTACTTACTAGATTTTATTATTGGGTAATGTTTCACCAGATTGTGACATAGAATACCCTCATCTCACTTGAGTTGCAATGCAATGATTTTTCTTTCACTTATTACTACAGATTTGCACACAATTATGCAAACTGCGAAGTTGTGTATATATGATGGGGCAAAGAGGGGAGCAAAGATTAATGACTTAATTCAAATTTGACCATGTGAATTTGTCTTCTTGTCCCTTTTCTTTTTGTACAGATTTTAGTATTTCTGTTGTGGGGTTCTCTCCCTCCTATTAACACAAATATGTACACTACACTAATTAAAAAGAAGTGTTTGAAGTAGCAATTTATAAAGAATCCAGTTACTTTTGCCATTTTTTTTTGAATTAGATGTGTTTTTTTATCTTCTGATTAATGGAGTGGTTGCCTATATGATGCAAGAAAGTGTTCAGTGCATCAAATTTGAATTTAGTTACTTGCCAATATTTTGTTTCCCTTCTTTCCCTACCCAACCTGTAAACATATGGCACTTTTTCTTTTCAATAACAATCTAGGGCCACTGGACGCAAGGTTGAAGATCCTGACATGTTAGAGAGAATAAGGCTTACTATCATCAACAACCTTCTGAAGTATCACCCTGTATGTTTGTGGGTTTTGACATGCTCGTTTTATTGAAATTTTCATATCATCTATGGGATTATTTTCTTCAAGTTCTCATATTCTTGCAGGAATCTAGTGAAAAGCTTGCTATGGGTGAGGCTTTTGGAATAAAAGCACCAGAAAAGAAGGTCATACGATTAATGACAAGATTACTTTTTTTTTTTCATCTATCTCCCTACTTTGCTTGGCTTTATGATCTGCTAAATGTTGGATTTTCTTTTCTTATTTCAATTTATTTTTTCTTTCCTGATTGAATAAAGCTGCTCAGTTTATTATGTTTTTTGGATTTCAATTTATTTTCTCTTTTCTTATTTCAATTTAGGATTGTTGTTGGTTCGTTCTAATTCCATGAAGACCATGACTGCATTCTCCTCAAAAAACTGATCTGGTACTATTTCTTCCCCCTCTTTACAACCAACCCCAATGCCTCCATTTGAACTTAAATTTTCTTGAGCATTTTCTGACTTTGAATTAACACCATTCTCTTCCAGGCTTAAACTATTTTCCCCCGACCCTTCAAAGGCACACCAAACTTTTCTTCCAATTATTTAAATATTTTCCTAGCAAATCCTTCCCCTGCCCTCCACCCCCAAAGAAAAACAATCCCAGAGATTTACTTTGACTTTTGTGTCCACAACCTTCTCCAAATCAATTGCCCCTTCAATTAAATGAGTCTCATCCACAATCACCTTCTCATTATGAGTTTATACATTTATCCTCTACATTCTCGATCACAATCTCTTCCTAATGGGTTTGTTCTATAATTTCTTTTTCTTTTATATACTTTTGGCACCGGATTCTCCCCTCCTAAACACTCTCCTCCTTCAACGCAAGTAATTTGCCCCTTGTCATCCTTGTTGATCTCCTTTTGCTTCTCACTTAGATCTGCCACCTGGGATTTCTATATTCAAGCTATCCACCCTCTTTTTCCCCCCTTCAGCATCTCCTACACCGACCAAAATGCCTATGAGACTATCACGAGCCCCTCCCAGCACTTTGAATTTATTACAACTTACCTTCAAAGAATCTTCAACCCTTGTATTTGTCTCTCAGTTTTCAATACTCACTTCAACAACATCCCCACCACTATCTTCAACAAGGACTTGACACTCTGGATTGGCCTTCCTTACTTTTTCTTCTGTCCCCCACCCATGAAAAGCTTAGTTCCTTTCTGCTACACAACTCACCTTCATCCAATTGAGAAAGGGAGATGAGGTCATCACTACATCTCCAGCTTTATCAAGATTAAACTAGTCTTTGATCCTTTGACAACGACTGAAGCATCACTTGTACCAACCTTTTGCTTTGAATTCTGGAACTTGGTGGTAACTGATAACCCATACACAGTCTTCTTCCTTGCTGTCCCTCCTCTGCCTTACCCTTTTATTCGTCTTTGATCTTTTAAATGCTTTACCAAAATTTCCCCCAACTTTTTTTGCTTCAAAACATTTTATAAAAACCCATTTGTTTTATTTTCCTTTTCTATTACCAATGTGGGCCCCACATAAAGAATCAACCACCTCCTTGAAAGGGCCATGTGCCCCTTCACTTTTCCTCTACATTTTCCAATATCAAATGTGTCCCTATCTCTTGTTTTTTTGAGACAACCCTCAGACGTTCACAACCAAGTTCAAGCATCTTTCCACCTTTATCCCAATTTACATCTTTGCCCCTCAAATCAATCATCTCATCATCTTCCTCAGAACTTCACCCTTTTGACTTCCCCTTGGATGTAGCAGCCATCTCCTGGAAAGACATCCTCCCCACTCGATTAACGGGATCTTCCCTTCTCATTTTCAAAACTGAATGGACTGGAGCTCTCAAGAAAGTTGGATCCTCCCTTTCAATTATCATTCTAAGGTCATAAACTTAACATGAAAATAAGAACTTGATCGAAATTTGAAACTGGAATTGAACATAAATTGCTCACCTCAATCAACAACCTCACACTACTAACTTTCTCCCAGTTCTGTTTCTGTTATCAAATTTCCAGTATCCTCCACAGTGATCAAGAACTCGCCTCAAGGTCCTTAACCAACCACTTTCAAAATATGTAAAGAAATTCCAGAGGCACCATTCCACACCACTCTTCTGCCTTGTGAGCTACAAAGCGCCCCAGGCTCCCAGCTGCTGGAAACCAATAATTTAAATGCCTCACGATCAACTGCTGGAAACTGATAATTTAAATGCACCTTGCAATGGTCAACCCATTTTCTGATTTGCAACCAAGTTGTATGTGATTTGTGTCTCCTTTGCTAGCCATTTTAATTCCTGTATAACATCTCTGTATTGCCAAGATCCTTGTTCATTGTGCTTAAACATGTTTACCACCACTCTCCCCATCCACTACTATGACCTTCTCTAAAGATCACCTAAGCTGGTAGGACCCATTGGAGCCTTGTGAGTCATGTTTGTGAAAAACACCCAATTTTACTAGAGAAGCTCCAAATTGCAAATCTGCCTCTTTTTTCTTCTTTTTATTCAAAGAGCCTCTTTGGATATCTCCCAGAAAAATCCAATCCAACACATATATTGGATATGTTCTAGTATATGCATGAGAAATGTGACAAGATGGTTCATGCAAATGACTCAGCTCCATGATGGTGTTCAACCAGTAGTAAGATTCTTAGTGAGACAGCAATATCATGCATTGTAACACCAGCCATGTTTTTTGAAAATCATACACAAGTTGTATATCTGGCAAGGTGATTTTGGCTCAAAATATGGGTGGTATGAATTGAAGAGTAAAATGATATTTTATTAAATAAAAAGATAGATACAGATAATAAATGACAAGATGGCACCTAGCTTACAAAACAAAACAAACTGATCTAAAAGCACAGGCTGAAGCAAAACTGAAACATGCTACAACTTACAACAATTGAAATTCTAGCACATTCCAGAAATTCTCCCCCAAGTCTGATCTGATGACTTGATCAAAATCTGGTAGTACCCAGACCCAATCTGCAACTAGTTTCCCCACCAGAGCCACCAAAATTTCAGTATTCTTATATTTGTCTTAAAAAATCCTCCTATTTCTTTCGTTTCACAGTGTCCAGCAAACAGCAAAGGGAATGCTGCTCCATACTATCCTTGCTTTCATGCTTCCCTCAATTCATGCTGCTGAACTTGTCTGAAATACTCTTTGCCCGAATAGAGAGGAATAGAATTTCCAAGCTGTTAGAATACTGTCCAGGGTAACCAACCAAGCAAAAGCTTCCACTCTAGGTAGAATGGGATCCCCCCAGACCCCTGATCCTTTAATAGAGCCAAGTAGAAAGATTTCACAGTGAACACCCTGTTCTTACACTCTTTCCACTGCAATCCATCCCTGAAGAAGGTGATGCCTTAACTTTCTGTAATTTTTCCAGCAGCTGAATGGATTCTTCTATATCTTGATCCGCGGGGGTCTTCTGAATTTGGGACACCAAACCATCCTATCTCCACTCAATTCAAGACATTGATCAACTTTAATATGATGATCGGTCTACCGATATAGTTTCAGGTACACTTCACAGAGCTTCCCTACTTCACACCACTTGCCCTCCTAAAATCTAATCCTTGACCCATCACCCACCTTGAAGCTAACTAGATCTTTGAACTCTTGATTGAACAGCATTATCCTTTTCCAGACACTCACCCTATAAGAGTTAGAAGCCTCCCTTGACTCCCACCCAAAGCTCACCAGCCCGTATTTCCCAACTACAACTGTCCTCCAAAGAGACTCTCTCCCCTTCCAGTCCAAATCTCCATAACCATTTGCCTAACAGGGCCTTATTAAAAGTTTTGACCAACCCACCTTTCTTTTTTGGCCTACATACCTTCACCTAATGAAACTTCTTAGCAGGGCCTTATTAAAAGTTTTGACCAACCCACCTTTCCTTTTTGGCCTACATACCTTCACCTAATGAAACTTCTTAGCTCCACCTACCCCTTCCCACAAAAAGTCCCTCTGAAACTTATCAATTTTTTTTCTGCCACCTTTGCTGGAATCTTCAATAGAGATAAATAATAGGTCAGTAGGCTAGAAAGAACACTTCTAACCAGTGTAATTCTGCCCCCCGCCCTGCTTTTCCAACTCTCCAGCCTCTTCTTCACTCTTTCTATCACTGGCATCCAATTTCTGCCACAGCAGTTTTAGACCCTACTGGAAGACCCAAGTAAAGGAAAGGTAGCTCCCCCAATTTGACATTCAAACACCACAGCACAATGGTATATTGATCCAAGTAGTTGTCAATATAACATATATTGACCACTACTTTTAAGAACAACTCAATTATTCATAGCTTTATAAGAAGAAATTCAACCAACATGACTAAAATTAAGGGCTTGGAAACTCCTTAGAGGATGCTTTTGAGTCACTTGACAGCCCAAGGCAATTGAGAAAAGGGCCAAGTTCATGGTGGCATTTGGAAGTAATCTGTTAATCATGTCTCAATATGGCAAAAATAAAGTAAGACAACTATTTTCTTTCAATTGAAAATGTTTACCTGCTGTAAACACATCCTTGTCTTGATTTCTTTGGCGAGGTTGTTGTTCCTTATTGTTCTTGATTGTAATTCAAGTTTACTTTAGATACATCAATCAGCATAAGCTTCTGTGGAACCTTAAAAGTTGCAGATAGCCAATAGCATATCTGTTTTCTGCACCGTTGAATTGTGAATGTATTTATCATTTAAAAATTTCTGTTAATGATATTCATGTTTCCAATATACATATTTGGTTGATTTACAGGACCCACATTTTCTGTATACCCTCATTTAAGTCATATTCACCCAAAGGAAATGAATATCAGAAGACTTGTAACTGAAGAGGATTCAGAGGTGGTAGTAGGGTGGCTGAAAGAAGATAAGGCTGGCCTATGGGGGTATAGCAATGAAAGGAAAAAAGTTTAAGTGGCTGGTCAAGGACATGGAAGTGATGTTCAGATGGGTGAAGAGATCTGTTAACCCATTTGCTGATGAGTTAGCAAAGATGGGGGTGGGTAGGAAAAGTGTTATTTTAGGCTCAGTTGTAATTTCAGACTGTCTGGGGCTTTGGCCTCAACAGGGGGAGTTAAGAATTTGTCTCCCTTTATGTACTATATTTACAGACTGAATAATGAAATTGTTGTTATTGATAAAAAAAAAGTCATATTCACCCAAAAAGTCCTTATGATAAAATGGCTTCTATCATGCATTTGAAATATAATTAGATATATGGTATTTACTTCTATGACCTTTTCTCATAGCAATAGGAATTACCTGACACTGATTTTTCTATTGGCAGCTTGATGTTGATATTGCAACACATATACACGTTAAGGATGATGGACCTAACAGAAGGTTTGCTACTTTTCAATAAAACTATTGCTATTGCTTTGTTCATGTACAAAAATACCATTATGCAAGGAACTAAACTATATATACCATGGTGTCCAAGGACAAGCATAGTATTTATTTGATTTTTTCCATTATTGTTAGTTTTTCCATTTATTTATTTTATTTTTCATTTTTCCAGCTTGCTTTATTTGGAGACAGCTGATCGTCCTGGATTGCTACTAGAGGTCATTAAGATTATGGCTGACATTAATGTCAATGTGGAATCAGCGGAGATTGACACAGAAGTATGCCTTCAAATAGTTCTTTTAGGGTTTTCTTTTCCTGTTAATAACCCCCTTTATCTTCTATTATGAAACAGGGATTGATAGCTAAAGATAAATTTCATGTGAACTATAGAGGAGCAGCATTAAACAATTCCTTGTCTCAGGTAATTGACACAAGAATTGTGACTGGATACTTGGAAATTATGTGACAAGTTCTTGGACACTAAACTTACTTCTTTTTATGAATTAAGAATGGAAATAATTAATAGTTTGTAGAAAACAACAACAAAGTCATCCATAAAGGGGACTGAAGTTTTATTAACCAATAATATAATACATTATTGTGCTCCTTACTTGCTAGTAATACCTAGAAGTGATGCACTGTAACAACAATAATGGATGATTGTGGCTAGAAATGAGCAAGAGTTTCCCACAACTTATTGGATGAGGATGGATAAATAATTATCCAAGAAGAGATAAGAACTCTATTAGCTACTTGGACTGTAAAGCTTTAATAGGTAATGTTAGAGTTAGCCGAATAAGGGTAGATTAGTCATCTCACCTTGGTTAAGTTATGAGCTTAAGTGGCAGTCTTATTAGAGGTTCTCTGTCCCATACTTAAGTAGGGGCAGTTTAGTCCTTGTACATTTAATTAGAAGCCTAATCACTATTAAGAGGTCGACTGATAGGATTTAGCTATCAAGTTCGACAGTTCTTTCATCTTCTTCTTCTCTTCTCTTTCTTCTTCTCCTTACTGGTTCGGACTACAGTAGCTACAGTAGCTACAGTAAAAACATGGTATCAGAGCGTGACAACTTCAGTTCGTGCTTCAGTTCTCTCCTTTTCTTCTCTGGGCTGTCAATGGAGAAAAGTGGTTTGTCCCAGGCCTGAAACATCACAGCTCTTTTTTTCTGGTGCACAGAACCTTCTTTCCTAAGAAAACAACTTTAGCAGTGAATGGTTGGCTGAAGCTCTCAAACGAAGGTTGATTATCTCTCCTCTGTGTGCTGTTGGTATTTCTGGGTTGAAAATCTTCAAGAACTTGAGGGGGCTGATCAGAACCTAGAGAACTAGGTTGGTTGTTGCCCTGGTTCTTGGAAAAATTCCAAGAACAGGCTGTGTTTACAGTGACCAAATGGTGTAAGGGCTGCTACTGTAGGTGGACGAATGGTGCAAGGTGTAATGCAATGGTACTAGTTGAGTTTTTTGTTGGTCTTGTGGTGCCCTCTTAAAAGCGTTTAAGCAGGTCTGTATTGTGTGTGACAGTTATGGCTGTGCGGTGGTGCTTGTAATGCACAAATTCTTGACAGCAGTAGTGGTGTGACAGCTAATTGAGTTTTTGTTGAGTAGTTGTAAGTTACTAAGTGCTGAATTAATGTCGGTGTAGTCTGTGTTTTTTTTTGTGAAACCAGTAGTGGTGTGGATAAGAACAAAGGCGCGTGTATCTATCATTGTGTTTAGGGACTGCTGTAGGTTCTGGAACATCAAACTCTTGACAGCAGCATTTAGTTGGTGATTGGGATTCAGATTAGAGGCAGCATTGAAAGAGTATCATGGCAGCAATGAGAGATGGCTGTAGTGATCAGAAACTTAGTGTGGTGGTTTCTTCTGACTATCTAGGTGTACAGATGACCTCAATTAAACTGAATGGTGCGAATTATGTTCGATGGGTCAAGTCGGTGGAAGTTTTTCTCAAGGCAAAGAGAAAAGTGAAGCATGTGAAAGAAGATAAACCACCGGCTGACTCTCCAGGGTTTGATGACTGGGAATAGGAGGATGCTCAAATCATGACATGGCTATGGAACAGTATGGAACCCAAAATAAGTGCCAACTTCATGTTCTTAGATACAGCTAAGGACATATGGGAACATGCCAAGAAGCTGTATTCTGGGCAAGATAATACTACAAGGGTATATCAGCTCTATCAGGAGTACTTTGGTATGCAACAAGGAAATAAAACCCTAGAAGAGTACTATGCCAGTATGAAGAACCTCAGAAATGAACTCAATGTCTATCATCCTCTCACTCCAGATGTTAAGGTTCAGCAACAACAGAGGGAACAACTAGATGTCACAAGGTTCTTAGTGGGGTTGAAATCAGAGTATGAACCAGTTAGAGCCCAAATATTGGGGGGCTCTACCCTTCCTACACTTGAGGAAGTGTTTGCTCGGCTTCGCAGGATTTCTTTGGGACAGATAGAGAATCTCACACAGTCTGATAGATCAGCTTTTGTAATAGCCAGAGGAGATGGACATGGTACGAAAGGGGGAGGACATGCCTCCCGAGGAGGTCGTGGTGGTTCCATATTTGGCCGTGGTGGTGGTCGTGACTCAGGGGGAGGCCATGGCAAAGAAAAAGGCATCTCTACAAGGAAGTGTACCCACTGTGGCAGGGAAGGACATTCTGTAAATTTCTGTTATGATCTTCATGGCCGCCCTCCCTCTAAATGGGCCAATCATGCTATTGCTGGTGGGGTTGATGTTAGTGATAATCAACAGGCAGACCTAACTCCTTCCACATCTACATCTGTTTCCGGAAGGGAGATGGTGAGTGTACTGCATGATGAGTATGGGTGGTTCCTTCAGTCCACTTCACAGCACACTACTGCTACTCTTGCCCACTCAGGAATAGCTTGCCTGTCATCTAAAACCTCTCCTTGGATTATTGACTTTGGAGCCTCCGATCACATGACCGGAACTCCAAGTGTGTTCTCTTATCTCTCTGAAACTTCCACATCTCAAACTGTTACCCTTGCTAATGGTTCCTCCTCTCCCATCTGTGGTGTTGGAAATGTTGACATGGCTTCTCTTTCTTTATCATCTGTTCTATATGTCCCTAAGTTTCCATTCAATCTTATGTCTGTTGGTAAATTAACCAAGACTCTTAACTGCTCTGTTACTTTTTTTTCCTTCCTCTTGTGTTTTTCAGGATCTCAGGACGGGGAAGAAGATTGGTGGGGGGCATGAAGCTGGTGGATTGTATTACCTTGATGGTGGTGGATCGTCAGTTGCACTTCAGACTTCACTCACTCCTCTACAGTGGCATTATCGACTGGGACATCCTTCTCTCAAGGCACTCAAGATACTAGTTCCGTCTTTGAGTCATTTGTCAGTGTTACAGTGTGAGCCGTGTCAGTTTGGGAAACATCGTCGTGTTTCCTTCAGTCCTAGAGTTGAAAGTCGTATGTTGAGTCCTTTTGCTTTGGTTCATTTAGATGTTTGGGGCCCGATCAAAATAGAGTCTTATAATGGTTACAAGTATTTTGCCACTTTTATTGATGATTGTTCAAGAATGACATGGATTTATTTAATGAAAGAAAGGAGTGAATTATTTTCCATTTTTCAAAAATTCCATGCTGAAATACGTACACAATTTGGTGTTCCAATCAAAGTTCTTCGTTCAGATAATGGTCATGAATATTTTCTAACTTCCTTTCAACAATATTTAGAACAACATGGCATCATTCATCAAACTTCTTGTGCATCCACTCCTCAACAAAATGGGGTGGCTGAATGGAAGAACTGTCATCTCCTTGAAACAGCTCGGTCTATTCTTCATCATATGAGTGTTCCTTAACGGTTTTGGAGTGATGCTGTACTTACTGCGTGTTTCCTCATTAATCGGATGCCCTCCTTTATTCTTCATGGTCGGTCTCCCTTCTCTATCTTGTTTCTCACCTTGTCTCCCTTTCCATTAACACCTCGTATCTTTGGCTGTGTGTGCTTTGTTCACAATCTGAGTCCTGGAATAGACAAGTTGGATGCACGCTCCATTAAGTGTGTCTTTCTTGGCTACTCTCGGACTCAAAAAGGGTACAAGTGTTACAATCCCATTACTCGGAAGTGCTATGTCTGTCCGGATGTCACCT
This sequence comes from Nelumbo lutea, assembly GCF_056320005.1. NCBI lineage: Eukaryota > Viridiplantae > Streptophyta > Magnoliopsida > Proteales > Nelumbonaceae > Nelumbo > Nelumbo lutea. Next base: position 64,044,726 of record NC_142685.1, on the reverse strand, counting down.
TTTTTGAGTTTGTTCCCTTCTTCTCAGGAACTGAGGCATCTTCGTCTCCACCTTTACTTCCTCTTCCTCTTCCGGTCAGTGATCCCGTTCCGGGTGTTCCTGTTGGAGTTGACTCGTCATCTCATCCAGTGCAGATCCCTACTGAACGACCACCAATTCGGCAAGTGTATACACGTCGAACGACACCGGCCCCTCCTCCAGCTTCTACCTTGTTCGCGGATTCTGTCGTTGCTCCCGTTGCTGAACCTTCAGGACTTGACCTACCCATTGCTTACGGAAAGCTTAACGTAGTTCTACTCTCCATCCCATTTCCAATTTTGTTTTAGTATCTTGTCTTTCCGCCTCACATCGCCAGTTTGTTTCACTATTGTCATCTATTTCCATACCTAACAATGTCCAAGAAGCTCTTAGTTGACCTGGGTGGAGGCAGGCAATGGAGGAGGAACTCTCTGTTCTTCAGCATACTCACACGTGGGAGCTCACTACTCTTCCCCCTGGTAAGCATGTTGTGGGTTGTAAATGAGTGTATACTGTTAAATACTTGCCAGATGGTAGTGTGGAGCATCTGAAAGCCAGACTTGTTGCTAAAGGGTATTCACAGTTGTATGGAGTGGACTATATGGAGACCTTCTCTCCAGTGGCTAAGATTAGCTCTGTCTGTGTGTTAATTTCCCTGGCAGTTATGTATGATTGGCCCTTATTTCAACTTGACATAAAAAATTCCTTCCTTCATGGTGGCCTTATAGAGGAGGTATATATGGAGCAACCACCTGGGTTTGTTGCTCAGGGGGAGGCTGGTAAGGTGTGCAGACTGAAACAGGCAATTTATGGGTTGAAACAATCGCCTCGTGCTTGGTTCAAGAAGTTTAGTGAAGTGGTGAAGAATTTTGGAATGAAACAATGCCAGGTTGATCACTCAGTGTTCAACTATGACTCAAAAGCTGGAAAGATTTTATTAGTGGTCTATGTGGATGATATTGTCATAACTGGCAGTGACAAATTGGGGATCGACAAACTCAAGGTCTTTCTGCAAAATCATTTTCAAACAAAAGACCTTGGGACATTAAAGTATTTCTTGGGTATAGAAGTTGCTAGATCAAGACAAGGTGTAAACCTGTGCCAAATAAAATATGTTCTCGATCTATTGGACGAAATAGGACTGTTAGGTGCAAAATCGGCTGAGACTCCTATGGAACCAAATGTTAAGTTGAGAGGTGATACAGGGAAAATATTTGATGATCCTGGAAGGTATAGACGACTAGTGGGGAAGCTGAACTGTTTAACTATCACGAGACCATACATCTCCTTTGCAGTCAGTGTGGTGAGCCAATTTATGCAGAACCCTCGTATATCTCACTGGGATGCAGTTCTTAGAATTGTAAGATATTTAAAGGGAGCTCCAGGCCGTGGGCTATTGTATAAACCAGGAGGAAAACTTGAAGTAGTTGGGTACACGGATGCAGATTGGGCGGGCTCTGTGTCTAATAGAAGATCTACTACAGGTTATTGCACATTTCTTGGAGGAAATCTTGTGACGTGGAAGAGTAAAAAGCAGACAGTTGTGGCTAGAAGCAGTGCTGAAGCCGAGTACAGAGCCATGGCACACACTACATGTGATTTAGTGTGGTTGAGGAATCTCCTATAAGAAATCGGGTTCCACATGGATAAACCTATGAAGTTGTACTGTGACAATCAAGCTGCGCTCCATATCTCATCCAACCCTGTTTTTCATGAGAGAACAAAGCACATAGAGATTGATTGCCACTTTGTGAGGGAGAAGGTTCTTACTAGAGAGATAAGCACAGAACATGTAAGCTCAGGTGATCAGTGGGCAGATTTGTTTACAAAAGCCTTAAGCTCAGGGAGAGTGAACTATATATGTAACAAGCTGGGATTATATGATATATATTCTCCAACTTGAGGGGGAGTGTTAGAGTTAGCCGAATAAGGGTAGATTAGTCATCTCACCTTGGTTAAGTTATGAGCTTATGTGGCAGTCTTATTAGAGGTTCTTTGTCCCATACTTAAGGAGGGGCAGTTTAGTCCTTGTACATTTAATTAGAAGCCTAATCACTATTAAGAGGTCGACTGATAGGGTTTAGCTATCAAGTTCGACAGTTCTTTCATCATCTTCTTCTTCTCTTCTCTTTCTTCTTCTCCTTACTGGTTCAGACTACAATAGCTACAGTAGCTAAAGTAAAAACAGGTAATAAGAGTATAGAATTGGTAGAAAGAAGTGTAGTCAAAGTATAGCCTAGGTGTTGACTAGGCATTTTGCAGGTCAATTGCCTAATTACAAACTAAACGGGTGGTATAGATATAAACATCATTATGGTGCAAATAACTGATTGTGCCTATATATACAAGTGTGCAACCCAATTTGGGCCATTTTGAGTGCATGTAGAGCTAAAAATTAGGGCTCTTAATCATCCATGTGTGTGTGTGTGTCCTTTGTTTTGAGCCCAAGAGGATATTCAAAAATCATTTTGTTTCTTTAGAAAAATGAAGTGGAAGTTTGTGATTACTGATTTATTTTGTAGCTTATAATTACATAATACTTCAATGTAATTATATATATACATATTGTAAAATATGAATATGTTTATTTATTTATTTTTGCTTGCCCTCACTTAAACAATGCCTAGTTTTTGGCTTTCCTTGTCAGGTCAATACACCTAGGTGATGCCACAGTTTTCAAGGGATTTTTTGACTTTTCTTGTCACCTTGTCGCCTAGGCGATGGATTTTTTAAGTCAAAACATGTATCCTATGGTAGTTCCCTAGGTTCCATAATCATATTTCCTTAATAAATATCCATAATTCATAAGTATAAACTTCATGTTAAAGTATAGAAAAGCAACATATTCCAACATATTCATGAGAAGAAAAAGAAGAAAGAAAAGAAAATTAAAAAAAATATAGGGGCTGAACCCCTATTTCTGTTATAGGAAAAGAAGAAAAGATAAGGTGGAAGAAGAAGAAGAAATTAGTATATAAACACACAAAATTAGTAAAGAAAAATAAGAAAATGTGTTGATTGGACAACATTTTATGTTCTTCCTTGCTTATTGGTTCAGGTTTTGAAGTCTTTGAGGGTTCGATACAGCATTTAGCAATGCTTGTGTTGATTAAACCCTAACAAATAAGAAATAATAAAAAGAAATTAGTATATAAACACACAAAATGAATATTTTAGTTTAAAAATGTTTATTTTATAATTATAACCTCAAAAAATTAAGAATATAAAAGTTTTTTATAACATGCTATAGAAAACTACTTGGCGGTTAGGTGAGGCAAGCCTCCAAGGGCGCCTTGTCGCCTTGGCATCGCCTTGACGACTATGGGTGATGCTTGATTGCCTTAACTAACTAGTAGACATAATGAAAATGAGAATGCTAACATAACATGTTTCCAAGGCTAACTTGAAGGGAAAAAAACTAAAGCAATTGATAAATATAAGCTATGGTATAGACTACAAAGAAGAAATCATTAACAAAAATGGAATTGTGAAATAGTACATGAATATCTCAAAAAAATGAACTTTTAGATGTTAAAAGAAATGGGAATAAGATAATTTTAAAATTTTAATTATACTTGTTTCAGAAGATGAAACCATTAATGTAATTAATGATTATGCACCTCAGTGAGTCTAGATGGAAGATAAAAGACAATTTTGGAAAAACAGAAATTGACTAGCTCAAGATATTCCAAGGAGAAATGTTTTTTAAAGAAGGGGATCTAAAATAGTTAGACAGGGAAGGGGGAGTTCGGGGATAATAGGGTGCATGGGAATTTGGGCTTGGGGTGAGAAATGAGACAAGATATATTTTAGAGAAAAAACTTGATGATAGGAGGGGTTGGAGACCAAAAGATGCCTTGATGTGACCTCTTTTGTTACCTTGGTTTCACAATTTTTTTGATCAATAACAGTGAATTTTATTAAAGGATTGAAAAATTACATAGCAAAGGAGCTAAACATTCTTAACTCCTGAAGACATCTAATGTACACCCAAAATGTAAAGCAATTACAACACAACCCAAAAAATAGAGTTTCTGTTCATCCCTTGCCTAGCCAGACCATCTGCCAATGAATTTGCACTTCTCTTTACCCATGTACACTGAATTTCAATGTCCTTAGTCAGCCACTTAAATTTCCTCTTTTCATTGCTGTAATTCCAGTGCCTAGAGTTGTCCTCTTTTAGCCAGTTCACCACAATTTCAGGGTCCCCTTCTATAATCAATTTGTTAATATGCATGTCTTGACCCTTTGTACCCTTCAAGAATTGCTAGTATCTCAGCCCTCAAGGAATCTCCCACCCCAATTGGACCAGAATACATAGCTAACAGATTCCCTTTTTCATCTCTTATAACCTCCATTTTGGAGGACCCTGGATTGCCCATACTGCTGCCATCGAAATTCAGTTTCCATGAGGTGGAGGGGTCCAGCAAGAACTTGAAACCTTCTTAGCTGAAGCTGAATCTGCAATCTCCTTCCAATTTCTTAGCAACTCATCAACTGAGAAATCCGCAAATATGTCCAAAGTTTTCAACCAATGTATCACCCTAATATGAGTGACTTCCAATATTACTTCCAAGCTTTTCTCCTTATTTGAAAAAATCTGTGAATTTCTCTCTTCCCAAACAGTCCAACAAACTGTAGCTCTATCACATCTCCAAGAATCTTAGCCCTTTTTTTTTGCCAGTTAGGCATGGAAGTGAATAAGCTTTGCACATTCAATGAGGGAGTCCACCTGCACCTGCTGCCATCGAAATTCAGTTTCCATGAGGTGGAGGGGTCCAGCAAGAACTTGAAACCTTCTTAGCTGAAGCTGAATCTGCAATCTCCTTCCAATTTCTTAGCAACTCATCAATTGAGAAATCCGCAAATATGTCCAAAGTTTTCAACCAATGTATCACCCTAATATGAGTGACTTCCAATATTACTTCCAAGCTTTTCTCCTTATTTGAAAAAATCTGTGAATTTCTCTCTTCCCAAACAGTCCAACAAACTGAAACTCTATCACATCTCCAAGAATCTTAGCCCTTTTTTTTGGCCAGTTAGGCATGGAAGTGAATAAGCTTTGCACATTCAATGAGGGAGTCCACCTGCACCCAAATAGAGAAGTAAACCATTTCGAAATGACTTTAGCAAACTGACAAGAAATTAGTAAATGGAATCCAAACTCACCATCAACTTTACAGAGGCACACCAGTGAGGAGACAAACAACTATTGGGTCTTTTTCTTTGAAGTAAATCTCCTGTATTAACTCTTTCCAGAAAGGCTTCCCAACAGAAAGTCCCAACCATTAGAGGTATAGGTTGATACCACACCTCTTTAATAGGGAAAGACAATCCAACAGAAGAAGGTTGTATTAGGGATTTAAAGAATAAGGCATAGGTGAAGGAACTCGAGGCAGTGAGTGTCCAAATTCTACTGTCTAGCTTTGTTGGTTTCACAATTCATAACAAGGGAGAGGTTAGGGAGGATGTTGCCTATAGAATTAGAGCAAGATGGGTAAAATCAAGGGGTTCATCTGGAGTGGTGTTTGATCAGATAATACCATTTAGGTTGGAAGGGAAATTTTATAAAATAGCTACATAGCCAGCAATGTTGTATGAAGCCAAGTGTTGGGCAGTTCAAGAAACATTTTCGAATAATAAGTACAGGAGAGATTGAAATATTGAGTTTGGTAAGTGGGTGAATTAGAAAAAAATACGGTAAGAAATGAGCATATTTTTGAGAATCTACGAGTAGCCATGATGGGTGATAAAATAAGGTGAATAAGATTCAGTAAGGACTTAAGTTGGAGGTGAGATATGATTTGTGGGACCATAATTTCACAATGGATATGGTTCCGAATAGAGTAGGAGAACAAGATCCATCCATATAGCTAACCCCATATAGTTGGGGCAAGATTATGTTGAGTTGGGTCGAGTTGAGTATTATGCTCCTTACTTGCTTTTGTGCTTGGCTAGTTCTCTAATCTATGCGGATGCCTAGTTCTCTCATCTACTTTCCTGCAACATATCAGATATGTTTCCATCTTGGATACTGGATGAAGTTCTGGTAGAATCTTTGGTGGGGAGGCTCCCCCCTTAAGTCAATTATTTCCTAGAATCTACAATTTGTCAACCTTCAAGAACCATATTGCTGACTTTGTTTGTCATGATAACTTTGGCCTATTCTGGAATCTTGGGTTGAGAAGGGGTTTGAGAGACATTTTAATCCCTGAGTGTGTTTCACCTTATTTGTTTGTTCTTTGTCTTTAGAATGATGGGGAAGACACAGAACATGTTCTTGTAATGTGCCAATATGCTTTTATGGTCTGGGTGCACTTCTCTCTTCTTTTTGGGAGTAAAGTAGACGGCACCTGCATCAACCATGGAGCTTTTTCCTTCCAACTTAATCTTATTCTTATGCTAAATGAAGAGGCAAAAAAATCTTTGTCAGTGTACAAGGGCAGCAATTGTTTGGGGTTTATGGGGGGAAAGAAACGCTGAAATGGAGGCTGGTGCTTTGATTGACCTTGTCAATATTATAATCGAGCATTGACTTTGGCATGTGAAGATTTCTAAGGTGTTACCATGGGTCAGCTGCTGAGGATGGCAGATTGTGGCAAGGTATCAGTCTCAGATAGAGTTGTGGATTGGTCATCTCCTGAGAATGGTAGGATAAAACTCTTTGAAGGGCACAACCCTGGCAACCCAGGGGCTTCTGGTATTGGAGGGGTGGTGGGGGATAGAAACAGCAACATAGATTAGCTATTCAGACCCAATCGGGGTAGTATATCACTCTTAAAGCCGAAATGCTTGCACTTATTCTAGGGATAAAACTTATCTTTATGCTTGGATGTAAGGATTTGGTGGTGGAAGAAGACTGTTGAACTGTGATAGCATGGATGCAATCTGACGAGGACATCCCTTGGAGCTACTAGCCTTTGGTTCGACAGGCTTAAGTTTGAGCGTTGAGAATTTGGTTGAACAGCTTGTCCAAATGGATTCCAAGGTCCGTAAGTGCCTTGGCTAAATCAGGGGTTGTGTGGGACAGTCTCGCTTGGGGTACTCCTGGGTTGGCTTTGTACTTCTACCTTATGTTCTGAGGTAGGAAGTGTTTTTGTCTTAATGAATCGATTTTTCCCTTTTTGATTCAAATGAAAAAAAAAAGGTTCCAGCTCTAATTAAGTCTAGAAAGTGGGAAGGGCATTTAGTAAACATTTTTTTTATTGGAAACGGTGACTTTCATTAAGGATATCAAATTACATCTTGCATTGTCAACCACTCAATCAAAGAGTGTTGACCCCAACATGACATCAAGAATTACAGTACAGCCCAAAAAAAGTTTTCCCTGAAGGTCCCCTGTTTTGCCAAGCTATCTGCCACAGAATTTGCTGATCTCCTAACCCATTTGAAAGTTACTCTAACTTCCCTTGCCAAGCAGATTATTATTTCCCTTATTTGCTGTCTAAGCTTCCATACACCCAAACTCTTTGTTTGGAGCCATCCTATTATCAATTTAGACTCCCCTTCCACCTCAAGTTCTGAAATTTCCATTGTTTTGCAAATCTCAGGCCTTGTAGTTAGCCAAAATTTCAGCTCTCATAGAGTCTCCCACTCCTATGGGACCAGAATATAGTGCAACCATTTTGCCCTCCCCATCCCTAAAGACTCCCCCAACTCCCGAGGGTCCTGGATTACCCATGGAGCTTCCATCAAAGTTTAATTTGACCCTTTGTTGTGCTGCAGGTGTCCAAGAAGGCTGAGGGATAGGCTGTTTGGTTGAAGAGTTTGCCACTGCTGACCATCCCGTTTGTAAATCATCCACTGAAAAGTTTTTAAATAAGTCACTTTCAGCTAATGTATGACTTTAATAGCTACGCAGTCAATAATTTGTTCTGTTGTTCTTTGTGCCCCTTGGAATATTCTGTTATTCCTTTCTTCCCACAAAGACCAGAGAATGGCTGCTCTTGTTGCCCTCCACATCACTCTCCCCCTTTTCTTTGATAGGAGGAAGAAGCTTGGGTTGAAAAGACTTGTCACATATGGAGGAGAGGTCCACTTGCAGCCAAATAAGGAAGAGAACCAATTCCACACACAAGAAGCAAAGGGACAAGAAAGTAACAGATGCGTAACTGTATCACCATTTTCCAAGCAAAGGCAACAAACATGAGGGGAGAGGCAATGATTTGGCCTTCTTTTTTGTAAATTATCCAGAGTATTAATTTTCTAGAGCACCACCTCCCAACAAAAGGCTCTTATTTTTGGAGGTATAGGATTACACCAGACTTCCTTTGTAGGAAAGGAGCCTCCTGGGTTTGAGGAATGAAGGAGGGCGGAGAAAAAAGAGGCATAGGTATAGGAGCTAGAGGGGGACTCTGACCAGATTCTGCTGTCTTGGCAAGAGGCACAGGCTTAGTTCATCTACTAAGCCCATTTCATGTTCCCTTAACCCTCTCCTTAATCCTAGATCCCAAGAGTTTTCATTAACAAGCAATGAAGAAATCACTTTCCCTTTATTGAGGGACTAAGAAAAAATAGGTAGAAATCTATCTTTGAGAGGAATGTCTCCAAGCCAGATATCTCCCAGAACCAAACTTTGTTACCCATACAAGCATCATACCTGACCAGCTGAAGGAAAGACAATAGCAAATTGTGAATTCCTTTCCAAGGAGAAGTCCTTGTTGCCCTAAGATCAAGGCCAACGTCCCATCCGTTGTTTGCCATGCCATGGATGCTTACAGTGACCTTATGCCATAAGTTGTCTTGTTCCAAGGGAAACCTCCACAACCATTTACCCAACAATGTCAAGTTCCTAAGTTTAATGTTTCCTACCCCTAGGCCTCCACTATTCCTACTCCTTGAAACCACCTCCCATTTTACCAAATGATCCTTTCTTGTATCCCTTGGCTCCCACGAGAAGTCTCTCATCAGTTTTTCCAATTTATTGGCCACTTTTAAGGGGATCCTAAAGGTTGAGAGGTAATAGACTGGCAAATTAGTCAATGTTGGCTTTATTATGGTTATTCTACCCCCTAGAGAAATGTCTCCAAGCCAAATATCTCCCAAAACCGAACTTTGTTACCCATACAAGCATCATACTTGACCAACTGAAGGAAAGACGATAGGAAATTGTGAATTCCTTTCCAAGGAGAAGCCCTTGTTGTCCTAGGATCAAGGCCAACGTCCCATCCGATGTTTGCCATGCCATGGATGCTTACAATGACCTTATGCCATAAGTTGTCTTGTTCCAAGGGAAACCTCAACAACCATTTACCCAGCAGTGCCAAGTTCCTAAGTTTAATGTTTCCTACCCCTAGGCCTCCACTATCCCTACTCCTTGAAACCACCTCCCATTTTACCAAATGATCATTTCTTGTATCCCCCGGCTCCCACAAGAAGTCTCTCATCAATTTCTCCAGTTTATTGGCCACTTTTAAGGGCATCCTAAAGGTTGAGAGGAAATGTACTTTCTCTTCCAGCCAGCAAGCCTTTTTGTGAATCTTTCCACTACCGGATTCCAGAAGCTGACAGAAGTCGGGTTCCCTCCCAAGGGTAGACCAAGGTACTGTAGAGGCCACTCACCTACTTCACAACACAACAATCTAGCTAAGATTTCAACCTCTCCTCTCTCCTTACTTAGCCCTACTACACAACTTTTGCTCCAGTTTACTTTGAGGTTGGAGACCTTTTCAAACAAGGATACCACCCTCTATAAATTTGTCAATTCCTCCTTTTCTCCTTCGCAAAAAATTAGAATATCATCTGCAAATTGTAAATGAGTAATCACCACATTATTTCTTCTAATTCTCCAACCTCGTATCAAATTGTTGGCATCAGCCCTTGAGATCAAATCATTAAACACATCTGCTATTAGAGTGAAGAGGAAGGGGGACAGGGGGTCACCTTGTCGAAGGCCCCTTTTGGCTAGAGAGAAATCTCTGGCAACTCTATTAACCAAGATGGAATAATGACAGGAGGAAATACAACCCCTTATCCATTTGCAACATCTTGCTCCAAATCCTCTCAACCTTAAACTTCTAGAAGGAAATCCCAGTCCACCAAATCATAGGTTTTCTTCGGGTCCAATTTGCAAATTAGCCCTTTTTCCTTTCTCTGTTTTTTAAACTCTACACACTCATTTGCAATAAGGATTTGGTCTATGATTTGTCTTCCAAACACAAAAGCTCCTTCTTTTGGAGAGATTAAAGATGGAAGAACCTTTTTAATCCTCTCAGCTAAGACCTTGGAGATAATTTTATACATGCTACCCACAAGGCTTATGGGTCTAAAATCTTTTGGGTGGGAGGCATCTAGGGTCTTAGGGATCAAAGTGATAAAGGTGGCATTTGCCCCTGAGTTGAACTTTTCCCCTCCCAAAGAATTCAGCAAAAACTTTCACTAAATCAGCACCCACAATTTCCCAACAATCTTGGAAAAAAGCCATCGTAAAACCAGCTGGGCCTGGGGCTTTGGATCTTTCCATAGAGAATATAGCTTTTTTTATTTCTTGGACTTCAAAAGCCTTCTCCAGGGATTCCATCAATTTCCTAGGACCTCTTCTCCAATCAAAATTTTCTAGGGGCTCTCTGAGGCCTCCCTGACTACTAAAAGTACCTTCGAAGTGATCCACAAAAGCCTGTGCTGTATCCTCCTCCCTAGTTAGGGTTTGTCCATTCCACACTAGATGAACAATAGAGTTTCTTCTTTTTCTCCCATTTGCTACTAAGTGGAAAAAACTTGTATTGCCATCACCTTCCTTTAGCCATCTACATCTAGACTTCTGTCTCCAACTAATCTCCTCTTTCCTCAAAATCTCTTCCAGCTCATGCTTTAGTCTCCACCTCTTAGATTTCTCTTCCTCTCTTATTGTCCTTTCCCCTTCTAGCTCATCTAATTCCTCTATTCATTGAAATCACCCCCCAAACACCATGGGCCCTCCCATAGACCTGCCAATTCTTCCCAGAAATCTTCTCTCTCCTTGTAAGAATTCGGCCCATAGACATTGGTTAGAACCCAAACAAAACCACTGTCTTTCTTTTTATCTTGATTGAGACTGAAAAGTTTCCTATTAGTTCTTCCATGCACTCAAAATTATCGTTCTTCCATGTGATGATTCCTCTAAAAGATCCCCAAGATTGTGAGAAAGCCCAGCTAATTCCCCTAGCAGTTCAAATCTGTCTTGTCCACCTCCTATCCACATCCATCAATTTGGACTCTTGAATCAGCACAAAGTCTGGCTTCTCCTTTCTTAACAGCTCTCTTATTGCTCTTCTTTTATTTGCTCTTCCCAAATCTCTTACATTCCACCTTAAAATCTTCATGTAGAAACAAATTAAACTCTATCCCCCTTTTTATTCACACCCTTTGCCTTACCTTTTCCTATCTTTTCTCCCAATGCTCCATACACTACATCACATCGCAACCTCTCCACCTCAGTTAGCTTCTTCTTCCTTTCCTTGTTTGAGCCTCCTGTATTCTTGCTTCGACCCTTTTACTCACTCAGCTTTTCCTTTTTGACTCTTTTTCTAACCCTACCTTTCCTATTATTTTTTTTGACCCTTTTTTCCTTGTAGTCAAAGCTTCGAAATCCTTCCTCACCTCTTCTGGCCTAGAAAGAGGACTGTCACCCTCCCCACCCTTTCTCCTAAAGATCTCCAAAATCATCCCCCAAATTCTTTCACCTTCTTCCCCATCAACTGTCCGCATCTCATCACTACCCACTACTTTTGTCGAAGCACCAGTGGCAAACTTGGATGTCGGGCTGGTCTCCCCTGTGAGCAAAGGACTAGAAGAAAGATTAGTACCCACAAAAACCAAAGGAGACATCATACCTTGTGACTGAGAGGGAGACACACTAGGATTGGGAGAATTCTGGTCTTTGAGACTTAGCCTTTTGCCGGGGGTATGGGGTCTGTTGTTGCCTTGCCGAGAGTCAGTGGGAGAGTTCTACTACTACCAGTTCCTTCTTGTCTTTGATCATGTGCGTTTTTTGGTTTTCCGTCCCTTTCTGACTGAGTTTCTCCCTCCACCGAAGGACTTGCCTTTTCCACCGACATTGCCCCTACTTCCAATCCATTAAAATGCTAATAAGGCTAGTCCGTTCGCCTCCATTGAGTCCATCAAAGCTTCTGATTTACTTTCCACACTTTCTAGGCTAGGGGAAGCTGTAAAAACTTCATCCTTTGTATTCTCTTCATCGCAGCTGATCCAATCTGTATCAAACACATCGTCCTTTTCCCTTTGCCGATCGTACCTTGGGTTTGGTTTTTCTGGGCTAATAGAGTAGGAAATCAGCCTGGGTTTCCATGTCCATACTACTCCTGCACTGTTCTGGTCTCGCTGCTTTTCCAGTTGGTTTGTCTTGGGTTGGGACGAAGATAGACCGGGAGAAGCATCTGGTGTCGCTCGATTCCTCCCTCCTATCACATGACTTTTTAAGAAGTCACATGACCTCCTCAAGTTTGGTCCACCTTTGTTTGCTGGCCCAACTGGATTCGGCCCAGTTATTTTCGGCCTTAAAGCTGGGCTTTTTTATCCGGACCCACGTGCCCACTTAAGGGCCCATGTGACTGTTTCAGCCCATTAGCTTGCAAGCCTGTTTCAGCAGCTGCCCCCTTCGAACCACAAAAGCCCAATGTCCAGCTGTCTTTCTTCAGATTTTGACGCAACCACCTGGGCAAACGATCTGAATTTAGCCGTTGGGGTTTGAACTCCTAAGCCTGATTTGTTGATAAATAGAGGAAGAACTTTCTGTCTTCGTCTTCTCCAGAGTCACAGTTTCCTTGCTCGTGATACTTTTCTTTTCATTCTGTCGTTGCCTTTGACTGCGCTGAGCAGGTAGACTTGCCACGTCATCGTTGTCTTCCTCAGGACGTCCTTCCTTCCACCACTGAGCTTCAAAGGACGTAGTAATCCATGCTTTGTATTCCACCGCATCTGTGTAAACTTCCAGAAGACGAGGGATTAACTCAGGTTTTGTTCCTAGTCGGACTATGGCTGCTCTCTCAAATCATCAGCAACGAAGTCTAGCAGTTCTCCTCCACAAAGTTTTGCAATTTTTGTAAAAACTTCCAAGTTCCAGAGATGAAATGGCAACCCTAGGATTTTCAGTTCAATATCCTTTATTGGATCGACAATCTTTTCTTTAGAACAGGGAGACCACTTCTCTACTATCACCATGCCTTGCTTAGTTTTAGCCGACAAGTGTACATCCACCTGCACTTCTTCAGGTAATAATAACACTGTTTCTTCCCATCGAAAGGTTTTATTACTACCTTGCCTGAGACCTTTAGTAACTGTTTCACTTCTTCCCCTAGGCCAGTCCAATCTCCTACAATTCCTTTTGCTGAAATAACCACCCTGCGTTCCCAGTCTTCTTTGGAGGTGTTTACCCACATTTAAAGCTTTCCCACATGTGCAGCTAGACATACATCTTCTACTTCCTCACCCAGCATTTCATCTTCGCTCCAAATCTCCTTCTCTTTCAACGTTTTTTGTTTCTCTTCTTCATTTGATATTTTTTCCTTCCCTTTTCTGCCTTTCAAAGCTGTGTTGGAGAACTCTTGAATTGCTTGAATAACCTTATCCCAGCCCGAGGCCTTTCTTCCTTCCGGGAAACAGTTATATTGTTTCAAACCTTCACCAAAACACTCATATATTCCAACGTTCCTCCCCTTTTTATTCTCTCTCCTTTCTGCAACATATTTTCTTCCTACTTCAGTACGGTAGTTTTTTTGTGCTTTCGCCTGTGAAGAGTTCTTTGCATCTTCTAGCACAACCCTGAACCAAAAAACAGTTTTTTTGGAAGGACGAGGGAAGCTCTTCTTAGTTCAACTATCTTCAGTGCTTGGGCTCCCCTAGTCCACACCTCCTCCATCACAAAGGTTTTTGCTTCGACTTTCAACATTATCCTCCACCTTCTTTCCGGTGAGAACTCCTCCATCTTTTTTCTTTCGTGAAATAGTTTCTTCACATGCTCAGAAGACAACCATCTTCACCTTCAGACATTCTCTTACCAACTTTTCTTTTTTCTTGGTTAACCAACCTGTTAGGGCATTTAATAAGTATCCTAGCCTAGTGTTAGAGGTTCAGGTCTAACTGCTCAATCCCAGTGTTAGCATCCTAGCCCGAAAGTCCAGAATATTTCTCTATAACGTATATATAAAACATTAAAACTCACATTTTGTATGGAAATAGATTTATGGATAGGTGAGATTGGGTTGGCTCAGGCTAACCCTTTTTTGTGTGTGTGTAAGAGGGCTCCTTACCCAACTTGACCAGGGATCCTAATTTTGTAGTCCAGCCTGGAGATCAAGCCTATTCTGTGCAGAAGTTCAGGATGGGCTGGAGAGGTTTAGGTTTTGTTGTCAAAACAAGACCAATGTCCACCCAGACTTGGCGGTACTTCGAACTTCTTTCGGATTTTTCAGGCTTGGAAAATTGATCTTGCCTAATTGATACATCCACGCCCCCTTAACCATCTATATTAATAATTCAACTTGATAAGTTTATTTTTGGTCTCTCTCTTTCTCTGGGAAAACTTATTTGCTTATACAGGTTTTGGTGAACTGTTTGCGATACTATCTACGAAGGCCTGAAACTGACGATGATAGTTACTGACACCCGGCAGAGGGAGAACGTGATGACGATATCGTGATTCACCCAAATCGTGATTCACCCAATGGTAAGCCACCTTTTGAGGTCTCCAGTATTGTGTCGAGCCAAAGTTAATTGTTACCCATCCTAGTGTAGCTAATCTTATGTTAGCACTGTCTGTATTCATGATACAAGTTTGGAGTTTGGGCATGCAGTTGATGTACCACAATAATCTCTCTGTTGTCTATGGTAATCTGTATATAAAAATGAAACGTTGGGCCAATATTTCTAATGGTTGGACTATTGCATTATCAGCATTACTGGTTGGGTAGGACTTTTTTAGCAATAAATTTGAAATGCCTTTATTTCTGAATTTGACCCCTCTTTTTACTGAGGGTGGAAAATGCAATTTAAATCAAGGTTCAAACTATCAGAATCATAAGTGTATTGAAGAGGCAATTTTAAGAGATGTACGAAATAACGCTTTGGATATGGATATAGATGAAAAATCGAGATATACATGTATGAATATATTTTGAATATACATGGATATAGATGAAAAATCAAGATATACATGTATGAAAATAATTTAACCATACAAAATTATATTAATAACAATAAGTATAGGTTTTATGTGACTATAAATAAGTTAATTAAACATAAAGAAAACATACTTTAAAGGTATATGATTTCTATTTAAGGTTTACAATTGGGAATCGTGGAAAAAAGATAGAAGAATATATATAAATATTTGATAGGATTTGATTCATTTTAGTAAGAACAAAACAAATAAGATTGATTATGTATCACAATTTCATCGAAACGTTTTTTTAATTTATTTATTTTGAGAGCCCCACACATTCGGATGCCCTTGCTTGAAAACTGATCCACACAGTAGCTATCTATACAATGTCATAATCGGTCATATATATAAATATAAAGACACACACAGACACACACAGACACACACACACACATAATTAAGTATATGTGTTGCACGTGAGAAATTTTTCTTCATATTAATTATTTGAATTTTAGATATACCATAGTTAAGTTAGAAATTGAAAATTAACAAAAGTAACAATGTGATTAAAAATAAATTTAAATGCGTGTAGCAAATAACAATTATTATTATTGTTAATTTGTTATTATTATTAATTTTTGTTTTCCATTTCTATCATAAATAAAAATAACTTTTATTTTAACAATTATTTTTATTTAATATGATGAATATATAACATTAGAAATGTTCTCAAATGTTTGTGATAAAATTTTGTACATTTTCATTTTTGGTGTTTTATCTTTTTTCAAATATTTATTATTCAATTATGACATCATGGGTTTCTTTGAAAAGTTGGATCATTGACCAACCATCTAGATAAGAAAACAACTTTGCTTTCTAATTAGTTTAAAATTAGTCTAAGGTTGGTCCAGAAACCAACAAAAATTTGATAACCGACTTTACATTTCAAATTATAAAAAGCCTCGCTATGTTATCAGAGGCTTATGTAGCTGTTGCCAACATGGGACTGTTAATCCATGTTGGGCACTACAAAAAGATTATATCAAATTTGCCCTTTAATGCTAGGTAATTGAAAATAAAAAAGGGTTTTTAACTTTTTCCTATTCCCTCCTTCCTCTCTATCTCCCTCACACTCTCTCTCTCACAATTGTCTCTTTACTCAACGATTGTGTGATTTGAAAATAAATAAAAATGTTTTGTGGTTTCTGTATTTACATTCTCCATATCAATTTCTCTCATTCTCTCCATACCTATCATTCTCCCTTAATTTCTCCCATTCTCTTTCTCGGTCGATTTCTCCTTGTCCCTTAATTTCTATCGTTCTCCCTCAATTTCTCTCCCACTCCTTCTCTCGTTTTTTTTTTTATTTATTTTTTCTTACACACATATATGATATTAATCAGATTGTATAAAAAACCATGAGACGATCTTGGTATGGTTCAAAAATCATTACACCAATTTGATAACAATTTACAAGAAACTCTTGGCTATGAAATTTACACCAACGTGATAGAAATTTATAACTTGATTGTACAAGTGGTTGATCTCTTTAGTTCTTTTATATGGTCTAATTAATATTGTATAAATTTGTAAGGAAAAAAAACGAGAGAGGGAGCAAGTGAAAGACTAAGGGAAAATGATAGAGATTGAGGGAGACTGAGATATTGAGAGAGAGAGAGAGAGAGAGAGAGAGAGAGAGAGAGAGAGAGAGAGAGAGAGAGAGAGAGAGAGGTTTCGATTTTGCCACAGACTGAAGTTAAGAGGGTGAGAGAGACAGAGAGAGCGGGAGATCGAGAGATGATTGTTTGAGTGAGAGAGGAGGGAAATCGAGAGACAAATGGGGTGGGAGAGAAACTGAAAACCTATTTTCGATATAGGCTTTTTGCTGTGTCCAACATGGATTATGAATAGAGGTGTAATGTGGGTGGCCCGTGCAAAAGGCGGCTCGTACAGTGTTGGCCCGCGGGTTGTGTCGCCCTCTTTGGTGGAAAATTTGGGGGTCAGCCTGACATGGCCTGGGCCCGTGCCGTACCGTGTTGTGTTGTGGGCTTGGGTTGGGTTGGCTCGGGCTGTAGGCCGTGCCGGGCTTGGCCACAGGGCGGGCCTTGGGCTTGGGCGGAACCAAGCTACACAGTTTTTTTATTTATTTATTTGTTTTTTTGAAAATTTTGATTTCTTTTCTAAGTAAATTGTAAAACTAAAATATTTAACTTTCCTTTGAACTTTGAGAATTGAGAACTATTTAAAAATTTAAGAAATGAGAAATCTAAGTTATTTAACACATAAATGAAAAAGCAATATTTAACCAAATTGAAATAAGAATGATGGTAACAAATTGGAAGAAAAATAGAAATTTTATTTCATTTAAATTTGAATGATACAAATTACAAATACAATAATTGGATCATTGGATACTTGGATGAATGAAATATGAAAATGGAATAATTTAATAAAATATAAAAAATACAATATAGTTACAAATTGAAAATACAAAATTACATTGTAAAAAAATTTTACAAAATCAAATAAATTAAATAAAAATAAAAAATTTTACAATAATTTAAAAAAATAAAATTTTTATATAAGTAAGTAGTCAATTTCATGAATCATGACTTTCATCATTTGCTTCAGGTGAAGTATCCGATGTAGTATCATGCCCTCCTTTGTCTTGTAATCTATGCTTTGCATCTAGCCAATCCTTGAAGCAGATGCACATCTTTATGCTTTCATCGTTCATGCAACTTTTCTTATCATACAACACTCTGTTATTTGCACTAAAACAAAACTCCAATGGAACTGTAGACATTCGAGGGGTTAGTAGATCACGTGCCATGGCGGTAAGAAATGGATAATTTTTTGAATATTCACTCCACCAGGCTAAAATATCAAAATAATTTGATATTTCACCCAAATTAGAAAAAATTGCTTATAAATAAAAATTAAGTTCAGTAAATGAATTTGTTGTAGAAGTAACAGATTTCTGCCTTTTACTTATTAAATAAAAAAGTTCTCTTCTACTGCTGGGCTTAAGGTCAGAAGTAAAATATGATGTACAATTTCCTACAACTTCAGATTTATATAAATTGTACATTTCAAATAACAATTTATTAATTTCTTTTTTATTTCCTATATCAATATTCATATTTTCACAATATGATTTAATTTAAATATCTAAACCATTTTTCCTAATCCTAGGGTCTAATAGTAACTAAACAATAAATGGGATAAATGTTCTTCCAATATTTTTTAAATTTATTTTCCATTATTTCAACAATACATTGAAATTGTGGATTATTTTTATATTTTGCAAAACAATCACTAATTACCATTAGTTGATAAGGTAAGTTACAACTAGTTGGATAATAAATTCTTGATAATTCATTTGTTGCATCATAAAAATATTTTAAAAAGTCTCATATACAGACTGCCATTTCCCAATCTTCCTCAAATATCATATCATTAGGCATATTTGAATTATAAAAATTAATAAGAATTTGTTTATGAGAAATACAACTTTATAACATAGTATATGTAGAATTCCACCTATGTTTTACATCTAATATAAAATGTTTATATTTTAAACCATAATTTTGACAAAAATATTTAAATTCTTGTTTTCTTGCCCTTGAACTTTTAATATATATAAAACAATTTCTAATTTTAGAAATATGAGTAAAAAAATATTCAAGGCATCTTGAATACATAAATTTAAAATGTGACATGCACATCTAATATGAAATAATTTACCATTTAAGCATGGTCTTAATTGAGATTTTAAAATATTTATTGCAGAATCATTATTGCTGACATTATCAAAACTAATCATAAGCATACAAAGTATTTAAAACACTTGTAGCAATAGCTGGTTCAATATGTGGCCATTCAAGCCTAGTAAAATTTAAAATTCTTTTATTCATAAGCCAATTTTCATCAATGAAATGGCCAGTAACATAAATATAACTTATATTAAATTTGGATGTCCAAACATTCAAAGTAATTGCAACTTTAGAATTAAGATTTGATAACAAAGAAATTAAATATTGTTTATATGAATAAAAAAATTTTTAAAGCATCCGACCTAATAGTATTCCTAGAATTTTTTTTTATATTTTGGGTTTACAAAATTATGCAACCATTTTTCAAGCTTTGGATTTTCACCTAATATAATTGGTTGTTCTGCATGTACAATATACTTAGCTAATTTTTGTCTCATTTTTTCTTGTGAATATTTAAAAGCGTCAAAACTACTCCCCCTCCCAATTTGTGTTTGAGTTGTTTCTCTCCCTTCATCTTCTTCTCATGTGTGAGTGAATGTCTGGTCAAATGACCTATACCACCTTTGCTACAATAAGTAAAGTCCTTCCTACATTTTTGGCAAATTGTCCTTTTCCCCTTCCCTTCAATATCCTCTACTTCGAAAATTTTTCAAACTGGGCTACTCAACTTAGAGGCCCTCCTTTTTCCCCTAGTATTAGTAGCAGGGGTGAAAGTTCCACTTCCATCGATATCAAACACATTAGTGCTAACACTGTCATTATGCGATTGAATATCATCAAAGGTGAACATGTTAGGGAATTGGTTTTTGAAAGAGTTGACCATTTTTTTTTGAATTCTAAAAAGATAAAAATTAATCTAATTCAACTTACCTGGATTGCCGGTTCAAAATCTCAACTTAATTTCAATGGTTGAAGCCTTTTAACATCCAAGCCTCCCAAATTGAGATACTTGAGTTGGTTGAGCAAGCCTTTTAATTGTTGAAAGTTGAAACTTCAATAAAGTTGAGACTCTAGAATTGGAGAATGCAGAATAAGACAACCAGCTAATCAAAATTACTTAGATTGTAGAGAATTGAGAATGTGTGAGTATGAGAGAGAGAGAGAGAGAGAGAGAGAGAGAGAGAGAGAGAGAGAGAAGAGACTAAGACAATTGTTGAATTGGTGTGATGAGATTGGTGGAGGATAGGGCTATTTATAGGAATTGAATATAATTCAATCGTCCAAAATACCCAAAAACTAGTTATTTAGTTGTTGGGAGGGGTATTTTGGTCATTTTAAAGTTATTTATAACTTTACCCAAAATGCCCCCTTAAATTAGTTGTTATATAGTTGTTATATAGTTGTTAGGGGGGCATTTATGTTATTTTTTCAACCCCCATAAGCAAAATACACAAATACCCCTCTAATATGGTTGTTTATAGTTGTTGGGGGGTATTTCTGTAAAGGCCCCCCAAAAAAGCTAAAACTAGCCGTTGAGGGGGGGGGGGAAACGACTACATTTTGGACGGCCGCACTCAGCCAGCTACGGGCCCCACGGGTCGTGCTGTGCTGGCCTATGGACTTTGAATCCCCGGCCTAACCGACATGGACCTTGTTGTGTTGGGCTGCGAGCGGCTCGTCCCAATTTACACCTCTAATTACAATGAGTCCCATGTCGGAAACAACCACATAAGCCTTTGATGACATGGTGGGGGTTTTTATAATTTGAAATATAGAGCTAGTTGCTATAATTTTGTTGGTTTCTAGACCAACCAACAACCTAATTTTAATGTGCAACTGGCTTTGATTATAATTTTCCCTTTAAATTATATATTTCATTTATATTATATAAAATAATTTTTACTTATCACACTTAATTTTTGTCTACCTATGATATCTTTTGACTTAAACCACTAACCCACCATCTAGAAAGAAAAAAATAGTTTGATTTCTAGGTTGATACTAAATTTTGTATTACACTTCCATCATTGATTACATTATTTCTAATGCGTAATACTTATTTTTGTTCAATATAATGAATGCATAATATTAGAAATGCACCCAATATTTTATTTTTTATAAATATTTAACATTAGATATGTGCCCAAATTTGTCTCTATCTTTTTTTTTATTATTTTTGTGATTATTTGTATTTTTTATTTTTAAAAATTTTATTAATTGACTATGACATCGTTTCTCTTTTAGGTAGACTCTAAAATTGGCATTCCATTTTCATCATTAATAAAAATACTTCTTACATTTCATACTTATTTATTTTAATATTTTATTATTTAATTATGATATTATTTATCAATCCATTTGACCCAATGGTTGAATTGCTTGCCCACCATTGGACGGGAAGAAAATGGTTTTGTTTTCAAATTAGTTTTCAAAATATTTATTTTTATATTGCTAAAATTAATATTGTAGATTTAATTATAAGAATTTAATGATGAGGAAAATATATCTTAAATATAGGATTTAATGAAAGAGAATAGGAAAATATTTTTATTTCCAATTGGTTTTAAATTTTACATTCAATTTCCATCATTTATAAAACATTTCCTATTTATAATATTTATTATTGTTCAATATGTATGTTAAAAATGTTCTCATTTTTTAATTTCTATTTTTTTTTATTTTATCTATTTTTGAATTTTATTAATCATGGCAATATTGATTGACCCATTTGACCCAAAATGGTTTATTTTCTTACCACCACCTAAATGAAAATACTATTTTTTCTAAGTTGATTTTCTAAGTATAATCTTGTATGCTATTGGAATTATTAATTTATTAAGTATGAAAATAATTAATAAAATTTAATGATGAGAAGAAACAAAAATGACTTAAATATATGATTCAATGAATATGGATACAAGTTAATAACTTAAATGTTGGATTTAATGAGAGGGAATTGAATGCATTGAATATCTTAAAATTACCTCTTTTTCCACTTATTTAATAATAATAACCGATTGCCCTATTTTCCCTCAATTTTTATCAATAAATTTAAATATAGAGGGGTAAATATTGTCCTTAGAAAATGAAAGAGAATAGGAAAATATTTTTATTTCCAATTGGTTTTAAATTTTATATTCCATTTCATCATTTATAAGCACATTTCTTATTTATAATATTTATTATTGTTCAATATGTATGCTAAAAATGATCCCATTTTTTAATTTATATATTTTTTATTTTATCTATTTTTGAATTTTATTAATCATGGCAACATGGATTGACCCATTAGACCCAAAATGGTTTAATTTCTTACCACCACCTAACTGAAAATACTATTTTTTCTAGGTTGATTTTAAAAGTATAAGCTTGTATGCTATTGGAATTATTAATTTAAGTATGAATTTAATTAATAAAATTTAATGATGAGAAGAAACAAAAATGACTTAAGTATATGACTCAATGAACATGGATACAAGTTAATAACTTAAATGTTGGATTTAATGAGAGGGAATTGAATGCATTGAATATCTTAAAATTACCTCTTTTTAACTCATTTAATATAATAACTGATTGCCCTATTGGCCCTTATTTTTTATCAATAAATTTAAATTAGAGGGGTAAATTTTACCCTTAGAAAATTCCAAAAATATTCTTGAGGCCATTTATACTTTTTAAAGTAGTATAGATAGATTGGTAGATATTATAAAATACATATTAATATGACAGGTAAATAGGATATGATATAGTGTTAGACTTGCAGTCATTTATAATGACTCACTTGGGATATGCTATCCACAAAGTTCCAACATATCTACCCAGCGGAGCACCACCATGGTGTATTGGGAACAACTCCCCATGAATGACAAGGGAGATAGTTCTTTTAAATTCATTTATTCGTATCTATTCCTGTGCAACGATGGATAAGGGTGTCAATGGACCGGTTTTGGATTGGATCCCATCCAGTCCAAAATCAATTTGGACGGATTGGAAGGACCAACAAGATATATTGGATTGGACTAATCCAGTCCAAAATATTTATTAGATTGGATTGGACCTGGTCCGTCCATAATAATTTATATTGAATTGGGTTAGATTAAACCAATATCTGATCCATTGATATGAGATAAGAATAGAGGTGTCAATGAATGGGGTTTGGGTTGAAACCAATCTAAATTAAAACAATTTTGAACAGATTAGACAATCCAGACATTGAATTGGATCGGTCCAAAATATTCATTGGATTGGATTGGACCTGATCTATTTGTAATGGATTCACATTGGACTGGATTGGATTGGACCAAATTCAGTCCAATTGACACCCCATTGATGGTTACACGGGTATCTTGCTATTAATAACAGATTTTAGTGCTGGCGTGTTGAAGGCTAGACAAAGTTTACATTACTTTGGAAATTTGGAATTTTGGAAGGAAAAAGGGGCAAAATGTCAGTGACCACCCATGGTTTGAGGTTTGGCACTTAACCCCTATTATTCTCTTTTTAGCACATTTTCCTTTGCTTTGACAACCCGTTAAATGTTTATTTTTTGGGTAAAAAAATGTTAATGGTAACTTGACAATCATGAGATTGCCCAGTTGTTATACATACGGGCAAATGGTGTTCGGATCTGGTACCCATAAGAATCCTACCCACATCTGTTCACACAGCCTCACATTGAGAACATCTCTTATGTTTGCATATTATTCATGGGTAAGATCACATCTGTGCTCCACAGACAAATGCCCCACATGCACATCTCAGCATGCATTAGAATATCACTTAGAGATGTTTCCAATACATAGTTGGAATATTCTGTGGGGCATTTGTGGGGTGCAGATGTGAATTTTTCATGGGAAAATATTTTCGATGTACAACTTTAATGTCTTGTGAATAGATTTGTTCATGGGTCAGGCTCGGCCTTGGCTTTTGTCAAAATTCTAATGGGCTTGACTCGAAGCCCAAACCCGAGAGTGTAAAATTGGGCCCAAAGCCTGCCCATAAACAAATCTACTGTGGGTATTGGGGCAATTGACGCAGATCACAATTAACCTTTATCAAATATCACTTGCCTTCACCATCTCCTCCAATTTCAACCATCAAAATGGTCCCCTGAGGTTAACCAGTTAATCTCAGTCATTGTATTAAGACTTCAACCATCACTATTAGTGTCTTAATATCATGGTCCTCATCTCCTTCTATCATTTACCTGAATACCATTAGTTTAATCTTTTCTTCCCCAACCACAATTAGTCCATTCGTGGTTTCACTTTGCTCATTACTTACCTATCTCAATTGTGCCATCAAAAATTCAAACTGACCTCCTGAGACCAGTTAATTTTAAAGGCCATTTGATAATGGCAAAAGTGGTTGAACCGAAGGATTTAATGTTTTATCTTTTATAAAGTTGTTAAAGAGGTTGTGAGTTTTCCAATGGTGTTGAGGGAGAGGGTCACATCTCATGGGGCCGAGAGCGACTAGTAGAGTGAGGACTCTGCCAATGAGAGTACTAGCTTCACGTGGCTGAGGGCTAACGCCATTGGAAATGTTCATGCGCTTCCTGAAATGGTAGACATGGAAGAGACTGAGGGACCCACGATCGAGGATCGGGCTGAGGTTGAGCGTCGAGACATGGCACTGGGGTGTTATTCTTGCTCTGGCTTAGATAGCATTCTCGACAAGGAGCAAGTTAGGGATTTGGCCGAGAAGTACTGCATTCCAAGGGACTATAGGATAAGAGCCCCTGCGTTGGTCACCGGCTGTGGCTTGCACTTGAAGGGTAGGTGTGCATCCATCAGCATTACTTTCACTTTGGGTTGCATTTTCCCTACACCCTCTAATCCCCGAGATTCTGAACCATTACAATCTCACCCTTATCAAATTCGTTCCCAATGCCATTAGGATGATAGTGGTTGTGTTGGTGATGACCCATCTTTGAGATGTTTTTGTGACTTTGAACGTTATTTGAAGTTTATTCGCATTGAGGAATCATCCCGATGGAGAAGGCTTGTGGTATTTCTAAGGCCGACAAGGAAAGGTGGGGGACAACCTGTCGTCTATTCTCAATTGGAAGAAGAAATTCTTCTTTGTTAGTTGTCCCCAAGGTTGGTCCTTTCAGTTCGGTTGGGTGAACCCAAATACGTTGGCCGAGATGATCACGCCATGTAGCAGCGATGAGGAGAAGGCCGTAATGAATTGTCTTCGGCTGGGCGGGACGATTCATGCCAAACCCTTGGTGAAGGAGGAGGACACCTTGGTGATGGCGGGCCTTAGTCCTGCCCCCCTTGGTATGGACACTCCCACTGTCTACTAGTTGTGACATTACTTGAATTTTGTTGTCACTTTTTTGACTTGTTTGTTTCTTTTGATGGAATAAATGGACGACAAAAGAAAGGCGATGTTGCTAGAGGTTGCGACGTCCAAGAGAGATGCCACAAAGGAAGCTGTCGGGAGAACACTTCGATGTTTGCATGAGGAGGCGTCTGCTAGACAATGGGTTGAAGCCGAGGTGGCCCGTAAAAAGATGATGGCGTAGAAGTGGCCCAAGACCCTTGGGCGAAGAAACTTCAGCTGTGCAAGTAGTGCCGGTGATGGTCGGCAACTAGCGGTCGGCATGGTCCTTCCCGGCGACTGCCTGTCCTGGACAAAGGATACTTTGGATTTGGTTTGGGACACACTTTTAAACTAGGCCACTGAAGTATGTGCATACTTCCCTGTCTGTTGTGTGGCCGAAGTCTTCTTGGCGGAATGTGACTAACGGTTTTTCCTTTTTTTTTGTGTAGATGGTCTCTTATTTGGTTGGTCTCTGCGACAAGGTGGAGGTGCTGATCTAGCAGCTTTGATAGCCACAAGAGAGATTGAGCGCCTAAAGTAGCAGTTGGCAGAGGCCAAGGGGTGGGCCCGTGACAAGCACGAACGTTGCAAGAAGGTTGAGGCTGAGGTGACCGCCAAGTGGGAGCTCATGAAGGAGTTGAAGTCTTCCCTGGATTTGTTCGCTACTAAAGCTTTAATGTTGGCCAGCTGGACTTGTTCGCTACTAAAGCTCAACAATTAATATACTGGGGATGGGCGAATGCCTAATCGTCGATGCCATTGCCTAGGCTGCTACTCAGACCAGAGGGGGCCAATAGAGAGTTTTCTTTTGTTTGAGCCTGCATGCCCCTAAAACTTGTATATTATTTCTTTCTTTTCTTCTTGTTCTTCTTTTTTTTTTTTTGTAAAGACACTTGAGTTTCTTGTCAAAAGGTGCTCTTCTCCTCTTCTTCTCTTGTGCAAGGGGCCGATGCCTCCCCCGAAGAGGCATTTTTGTAAAGAAACTTTCCATTCTTTAATAAATTATCTCTTTTTTGCTAAAGTGTTCTTTACTTAGTCTTTCATGAAGATGTTCTGTATTAGAGTCTTTTAGGCTGAGGCCGATGTCATAAGTCGCTCGATAACAGTTGTTGAGGTCTCGAAACTTTTTTGCCTTAGTGAAAAAAATTCCCTTTGCTTAGTACGTCATTCTGCGGGGGTTCTGCAGCTGAGGCCACAAGCAGTTGCCTTCGTGGAGAAGTGCTTGTTTACTTATTGTGTTTTTCCTCATGCTTTTTATTAGGTAATTGGCCGATGTCGGCTCTTTGGCCTTCACAAAGACTTGCTTCTTTAAGGGTCTTTAATGCTGAGGTCGGGGTTGTGGGCCACTTATCTACGGTTGCTGAGGTCATGGAATCTCTTGCCTTAGTCAAAGAAGGTCAAAAGGCAACTAGGTGTATGACTCACAAAGTGTTGTATGCCTTGTGTTGATGTCTGGTTTGAGTGTATAACCTTAAGGAAGGTCGTATACTGCGGTCGATTGACCGAGGGGGTTAATGTCTGGTCCGAGCGTATAACCTTAAGAAATATTGTATGCTGTGGTCGGTCAATCGGTCGGGGGGTCCTATCGGCTGGAGGGAATGAGAACATTTACACAAAGAAAGGTCCAAAGTAAGAGAGAGGAACTTGTACATTTTATTTACAAATTTCCACTAAGGTATTTACATTTCTATACCTTAGGAACATGTAGCCTAAGGTATTTACACTTCCCATACACGACACCAATTGTTGGTGCCAAATACAGAGCCGAGGGTAACAACATAATTTCTAGTGTCCAAGGTTAACAGGTCCAATTTGTTTAGAGAAAGATGTCAAAGGCCCTAGGAGTTACCCCCAGGTGCGAAGATTCCGACAATCGAGTTAACCGAGAGTTGTGAGGGGTTGGACCAAACAAGAGAGGAAACTTAGAGCTTAAGTTTGTGTGTGCTTAGCTCAACGTGGGAGTTCCCTACATCAGAAACCAATCTAAATTAAAATGAATTTGAACAGATTGGATGGTCCAAACAATGAATTGAACAGATTGTAATGGACTCACATTGGACTAGATCAGATTGGACAAAATCCAACCCAATTGACACCCCCTACTTGTAGGTTGCTTCGTCCTCCCTATTCTCTATGTTCAGAGAAGATTCTACCTTTTAGTTCATGGTATTTTGTCAATGAAAAATTTGTGTCATAAAATACCAATAAAAAATTGTGTTATAAATTGGATAAGGGTGTTTTAGAATCTGAAAATTATTCTAATAGTTTTTGCAATTAAAAAATCGGATTTGATCATCACAAGACCATTGGCATAATCCCTTGTAGGTTTGCGTTGGGAATTGATTATAGTATCGGTATTGGACAATTTGGATATGGATATGGATATAGATACGTTTGAGAAACGCATGAATACGGACAAAAAATATGAAAAATGCTGGGATATGCTAAGGAAATTAAATAAATTAAATAATTATATTAATAACTTCAAGTTTAATATCAAAATAACTATAAATAATGTATAAATACATAGAAATTGTATATTTTAATGGTATATCTGAAGAAATGTATTACTATTGATATAACGGGATGAATAGATATTGATGCGGCATGATCCGGGCACTCCTAGCTGGCTGTTGACTGGCTCCTTGTTGGCAATGGACGACACCTGAGAAGATGGAAAAGAAGGATTCCTAGGGATTTCACCCGATGGGAATACTCTGATGCTTAAGTTAGAACGCAAGAAAGAAGGAAAAGAAGAATCGGTAGCTAAGAGAGTAGGTCGCGCTTTATCACTATACTTGAGAGATTAGAGGTCTCAAGAAGAAGTTTCTCTTCTGCCTTGAGGGCTTTTGTAGGGGCGTTCTTGTTAGATCGGGCATAACCGCCACTGGGCCCCTGCCACAGCCATTACCTGCCAGGGCTGCGCAGGTGGCCGTTGTGACATACTCCTCACTCGGGTGAGTGACACGTCTCCAAAGTGACAAGCACGCCTCTGCCTCTTGAGAGACGTGGGTGTAGGCTGTCGAAAGGACAGTGACTGCGCCGTCAGTAAGGGATGTGGCGCAGTCTGATCGGTTCGACCTATCAGATAGAAGTTTCCTGAGGAATGCTCGTGTGGCCCATTCGCGAGCTACTTTGCAGCGAGCTCGGAATACTTCAAGAGTACCCTTAGTAGAATTGGTCATCGGGATGACTTGTCTGCTTGGGAGCTCGGGCGAGCTGGTTTTCTTAGCTCGCGAGCTAAAGTTGCCTCGGAATATCCCTTTAGAGGTAGCTCGGGGAACTCAGAGCTCGTGTTGTGGCGAACTCCTCTTTTTGCACGCTACGATGTAGCGAGCTACCTTATGAGCCCGTTATTTGGTTGTATTGGACCACAATGTTTAGCTGTCGCTTATGCTGAGTCAGTGTCCATGTGTCGCTGTTTCGTGGGTCGGGTCAAATCGTCCTCCATCAGATATTATATAATTTTATTAATAATTTATCAATTTTTTTATTAAAAAAATAAGGACAAATTCCTTAAACCACTCCTACTATTTAGTTATTTGACAAATTGTACCCTTTAACTATTGTCTTAAACTTTCTCACAATTGTCACCACCGTTAAATCGTAACAAAATTAATAAAATCTCCCCTTCCTCTGGTCCAGCTGTTATCGTCCCCAACCTCACGATGGGAACATTGCGTGCCACAACTCCTCCGATTTCTTTTATTCCTTTCATTAGACCCCCTTTTCTAATTCTCTCTCTCTGTTTCTCTGCTCTCTCT
The DNA here is from genome assembly GCF_056320005.1 of Nelumbo lutea. Classification (NCBI taxonomy): domain Eukaryota; kingdom Viridiplantae; phylum Streptophyta; class Magnoliopsida; order Proteales; family Nelumbonaceae; genus Nelumbo; species Nelumbo lutea. The sequence continues at coordinate 64,015,801 of NC_142685.1, read as the reverse complement.
CAACGTTACCCCCAACTGCCCAACTCAGGTAAACCAACCCCAACCGTCTCATTGTTGAACCATTTCATCCGTGAACCAGATCTGGTTCTCGACCATCAGTTGTCCGTCCGACCATGACTCCAATGTGGATAAGGGCGTCAATGTCGGGAACAAGTTTTCAAATGGCTTCCGGAGTCAAGAAACCCTGAACTGCCACCGCCTGGTATTTACTTCGAGCTCACGTCGCCCCTAAAACGAGGAGATATTCAAGACATTGGTGGCGATGGTGTAGGAGAGAGGATTAGAGAGATTTTTGCCCTGTATTCAAGACCCTGTACCTAAAACACCACCGCCTGGTATTAACAAAAGCCCTCATCGACTTACCGGCAGGTGGATTCTCTCTGATCGAAGACCTGGATCCTTGATTACCAACTCCATTTCAACTCCTCGGTCGAGAGGTCGTTCTATGGAAAGACAGCCACTAGCGAGTGGATTCTCTCCTGTCGAAGACCTGGACCCTCAATTACCAACTCCGTTTCAACTCGTTTATCGAGTGGTCATTCTATGGAAAGACAGAGCCACCGGCGAGTGAATTGCCTTTGACAACAAATGCCCTCACCGACTCGCTCCCCTCTCTGTACCATTTCTTCATCTCTCTCTTCAGCTTTATACTTTCTAGTTTAGATTTAAGGGTAGCTTTTATAGTGGGGAACAATTAATGGTATCAGCTAAATAGAGTTAGTCAACAATACGGTATCGATACATTTCTCTTCTTTTTTTCCACCTTCCTACAACTTTTTCCTTGCGGCCAACTCTCTCATCTCTAAAAGAAAATCTTGATTGTGAACTCAAAGGCAAAAGGGTGAGCAAGGACTGAAGGAACGGACTGCAAGAAGAAATGGGCGGTTTGTTTCCCTCCCATCGGATTTATTTTTTATGTTATTTACAACTTTATAGCTGATGACCAAAGGACACCTCCCAAAAGCCTACGGAACGGCAGAAATCCAACGAAATTCAAGGATATGAAAGTTTTTTCCATTTTCATCATACAGTCTTTCGGTCTCTGTCATGGGAAGCTGCGTAGATGGAATTGGTTTGGAGTTGGGATGGAAAGCGAGTAACAGACGACATCGCCAAAACCTGTTCTATTCTTTCTCTCTTCATCATCTTCCTCTCAATGTCGAAGTTTTGATACCAAGAATTAACAAAGCTTTCTCTCTTGAGAACGACGAGAAGGATGTTGCTTTCTCCCCATTCCTCATTCTTCCGGGAGCCCGTAACAGTCCCGCTCACCAGCAGTGATTTTTACGAACAGAGAGGGTAGTATTGGGTTGAGAGAGGGACAGAGGGTAATATTGGATTTTAGAAAAAATTATATAAACTATCACATTTATACGGATTTTGATGAAACATTAATGGACGCTTACTCAATTGTTAGAAACAGTAAGGATTGTACAAGACAATAATTAAATTGTAAGGGTATAGTTTGTCAATTAACTAAACAGTAAGTAGTTTATGAAATTTGCCCTTAAAATAAAAAGGCACAAAAATATACAACCATTATATTTGAATTATTATAACAATTATTTTTATTTTACTATTTTCAATTTTTAACATCAACAAAAAAATCAACTAAAAGTTAATTTGCAAATGTTCTATAAATTATATTTTCATTTTTGTAAACAATAAATATGTTTATATAAAATGTAAATGAAAATTTGAAGATGCATATCATATGAAAATTCATAAATTTTAATTACTAAAATAATTACATTATTAATATTTTTACTTTTATGATTTTTTTTAAAATAAAAAATTAATTTTTATTCAAATGTAGATTAGTGGATTTGATAGATTCAATTTATATTATATTCTCAAACGTTTTGTAAACAATATTTTTGTTATTTAATGCAAATTAAAATATTAATTAATAATTTATAAAATAATTATTATAATTTATCATGTCTACATAAAAAATTCGAAGTATTAAAATAATTATTCTATTAATAATATTTTTATTTGTATAAATTTATTGAAATTAAAAATCATTTATATATATGTGGATTTGCTAAGTTATTTATTTTATTGATTTGTAAAATAATAATTTTAAATATTATTCTTGTTAATATATACTTGGAGTTATTGAATATACTATTTGTTTAGATTAAATGTAAGGATTTATTTTAATAAATTCTTGTGCTCTTGGATGTTATGCGAGGGATCGAATCATGTTAAAACCCTTTTTCTAGCGAAGCACTTTTTTGGGCGATACACGGGTTCGATATGCTTATGCATCGGTGTGTATCGATGGATACTTTGCGATACATGCCGATACACGTCTGTATTAGACCGATATGCACGACTAATACAATACAATGCTAGTTGTGGAATATCTCGTATCTTCCCCTACCGATACTGATATGATACGCCCGATACGATACTTTGCTCACACCATTTTGCATTGAAACCAGTCTCTGCAATTATAGGTGTAGTGTAGGCCATGTTGAGCTAGCATGACATGGTTTTGTTTGAGGGTATCGATTGTACCTATCATGACACAACACTATAGTGAACAAGGTTTAGCTGAATGCTTTGGCTGTTTAACAGGCTATGAAACCAATGATAAGGTTATACACCAGAAATAAATTTATGAGCCCATTATAGCACCACGCATGGTGTTGAACATGTCACACATCATGCCAAGTTGTGTTAGCCCATTGGTGGCCCAACCTGTTTTACACCTATACAGCTACACTAAAGAAACCCGTACATAGATCCGTTCAAATAATAATTACGGACAATTCCAGCCCCCCTCCTACTGGTCCTCTCCCCCCGATATCATTCTCCCTACTAATAATTGTGACTTTTGAATTTTATTATTTCCTGTTCCAGCAATGCAAGCACGATTGTATTGTCAACCCATCTGTCTAAACAACCACCCAAGTCATATCCTATTCTCGGAGTAGTGGAATCGAAAGACTACTGCCTTTGTTTGTGTTGAATACGTTGCATCCCAGCACAATGCAATAGCGAGACGTTTTTTAATGATTATCTGTGCCATGCAACAACCAGATGCTGTTCGCTAATGATTACCAGGGAGTTCTTTCTTCGCCTCTATAATTCTCATTAATCATAGTTTTATTGACACTTAGATGAATCAATGAACTATTTCGTCCACTAAGTTTTTTATTTTTCAAGTTTAGGTAGAATCAAACTATTTTTCTTATAGTTGATCTTTTAAGGTGGTATTTATTAAAGATTAGATTTATCTTGTCATTTCAACTTTTTTTTTCTGTCTGTGGCGGTGTGATAGCTATCTAGTACGAACAGTAGTTTGTTCTGGGTTTTCTCTACCTTCCTCCTCTCTCTCAGTTATTTTTATTTCCAGTTCTTAGTTTAGAATTTCCTTTCCTCGTCTCCTTTCTCCCTTGTTTTTCCGTGCCTTTCCTTACTCAGTTCTTCTCAATCTATTCATTTCCTTCATTTATGGATAACTTCCAAGTGCTTAATGAAGCGTTCCAGAACATGCTTCATAGTAACGTCTAATATTTATGTATATTTGAATATAATAGATTATAACATATTTATAATAGAGCTAGAAATACAATAAAGGAAATAAGGTTGGTAACTTTAATTAGTAATCAACCTATATAGGAAAATATATCAACCTATAAAAGAAATACATGTACAACTGATTAGGAATATTTCAACCTAGAATCAAGGAGCTAATAATGCTAACATCCCCCCTCAAACTCAAGATGGCAATGTATCAGTCATCTGGAGTTTGTCAACTAGAGCACGAAAGCGAAGAGGAGAGTGAGCTTTGGTAAAAATATCTGCAAACTGATCTTGGGAAGAGACAGGAATAAAACGAACAGTACCTTCAAGCACATGATGGCGAATAAAGTGGCAATCAGTCTCAATATGCTTAGTGCGCTCATGAAAGACATCATTGTGAGCAATCTGTATGGCGCTACGATTGTCACAGTAAAGGGGAGTAGCAAATGAATGAATAATTCCCATGTCATGGAGTAACCATTGTAACCATAACAACTTAGAGGTAGTGTTGGCAAGAGCTCGATATTCAGCTTCAGTACTGGAATGAGAGACAACTGTTTTATTCTTACTACGCAAAGATATAAGAGAATCTCCAAGAAATAAGCAATTACTAGTAGTGCCCTTGACATAACGGATGATACGAAGCACAACAACATAATGAGTAGTGCGAGGAGCAGACATGAACTGGCTCACAATATGGACAGCAAAAGCAACATCGGGATGAGTAACAGTAAGATATACAAGACTACCAACCAGTTGCCGATATAAGGTGCAATTACTAAGGGGAGTACCATCGGTGGCTAAAAAATGGGCATTAGGCTCAATGGGAGTGTTAACAGTTTTAATATCAATGAGTCCTACACGAGAAACAAGATCAATGGCATACTTGGCTTGAGATAGATAATATCTAGATTGGTTGGAGGAAACGCCAAGACCTAAAAAATAATTAAGTCAACCAAGATCCTTCATTTCAAACTGTTTGCTAAGAAAAGACTTAAGATCTAAAATGCCCTGCAAATCATCACCAATAATAATCATGTCATCCACATAAAGTAGAAGTACACAACCTTGAGAGGTCTTACGAATGAACGAGGCATGACCATAAGTGCTAGATTGAAAACCAAACTGACAAATAGTAGAGCTGAATTTGGAAAACCATGCTCGAGGCGCCTGCTTAAGTCCATATAAAGCCTTACGGAGATGACAAACCTGATTAGGGAGATGATTATAACCAAGAGGAGGCTGCATATAAACCTCTTGAGAAAGATCTCCATTGAGAAAAGCATTATTAACATCCATCTGAAATAGGTGCCAGTGCTTAGTAGCAGTAGTCACAATAAGACTGCGAATAGAAGTGAGACGAGCTACTGGGGCAAAAGTCTCATCATAATCAATGCCATACTTCTGTGTGAACCCTTTAGCTACCAATCTTGCTTTATACCTTTCAACTGAACCTTTTGCCCGAGTCTTGATTTTGTAGACCCATTTACAACCAATCACAGATTTATCTGGAGGTAGATCAATTAAGTCCCAAGTATGAGTGCTTGTAAGAGCTTGAATTTCTTTTGCCATTGCTTTCTGCCATAAAGGGTCAATACTAGCCTCGCGATAGGTACAAGGCTTATATAAAGATACAATGGTAGAATAATAGTGAATATCACGAAGAAGAATGGAAGGTTTAGTGACCTTACCAGAACGACGTAGTGAAGTATCAAAATGATCATGATCTAATTCATCAGGAGGAACCAAGGACTCAGAAGAAGGCAGAACTGGAGGATCCATAGCCAAGGTATATACATCAGGAGAGGTTGCAGGTTGTGTAGTACTGTGAGAGCTATCAGATGAAGGATTAGTAGGACTTGCAGGTAAATCATCAAGAAAAAATGAAATAGTAGGATCAATGAAAAAATGTGAAGATGTCGTGGTAATTCGAAATGGGGAGAGACTTGAGAATATTTTGTGTTCCCAAAAGGTAACATGACGAGATATGCGGAGACGTTGAGAAAGAGGATCCCAACATCGATACCCTTTATGTTCAATACCATACTCGAGAAAACAATATAAGCGTGCTTTTGGTTCCAATTTGGTACGTTCATGAGGTTGTAAAAGAACAAAACACGCACAACCAAAAACATGAAGAGACTGGTAATCAGGACAATGGCCATACAAACGCTCATAAAGAGAAATGTTACCAATAACAGGAGAATGAATGCGATTGATGGTATAAACAGAAGTGAGAGCTGCTTCCCCCTCAAAACTTTCAGGACAAGAGGAAGAGATTAAAAGAGCTCAAACAGTATCAAGAATATGCCTATGTTTTCGTTCTGCACGCCCATTTTGTTGAGAGGTACCCAGACAAGATCTATGAATAATGGTTCCATTTTGTGAAAGAAATTGATTAAGGACAGAATCTCTATATTCCATGGCATTATCAATGTGAAAAATTTTGATGGTAGAGGAAAACTGAGTTTTGATCATAGTGGCAAATTGAATATAAATTGTAGGTAATTCAGATTTATTACGCATAAGATAAATCCATGTATATCAAGAAAAATCATCAACGAATATCACAAAATAACGAGAACCACCCATGGTATTATGAGGTGAAGGTCCCCAAATATCAAAATGAATAAGATCAAAAGGTGCAGAAGAAACAAAATCACTTATATTAAAAGGCAAAGCATGATGTTTTGAAAGATGACATGAAACATAATCAAAGTGTGTTGTTTTAACAGGACCTAAACATCCATTAGAAATTAAAGATCCTAATCTAGAGGTAGAAATATGACCAAGACGAGAATGCCAGACACTAGGGGTGATAGCAACAGCAAAAATTTGAGATGGTAATTGAAGAGATGATAGCTCAAACAGTCTCCCAACCTTACGGCCTGTCCCAATGATCTTCCCTGTCTGTAGATCCTGCACAGTACAACCACGACTTGAAAAATGTAATTCAAAACCAAGTTCACATAATTGTCCAACATATATAAAATTTAGAGATAATTTAGGCACAAAAAAAGTATTAGGTAGTGACAAATGACGTGTTGAAACAATTCCTACATTATTGACAATTAAAGTCGAATTATTGGCAGTATGAACAATTGGTGCAATAGAAGGATGTGACTTGGAAGTAAACAGAGATGAATTGGAGGTCATATGATTGCAACAGGCAGAATCAAAATACCATGATGAGGAAGTACCTGGAGTGACAGACAAGATTGGATTAGAAGGAATACTAGAATCAAGTTGGAGCTGGTGAAGAAGAGTTTGGAAATCTCTAAGAGAAAATTTTGGAGAGGTATTATCAGAATAACCCTCTGTGGTAGCAGCTGCAGTAGAATTCAAAGCCTGAGAACCCATGGATGAGGAGTTCTGTCTAGAAGCCTTTTTGGCTTGCAAACGGCGACACTCAGAAATAGTATGATCAGTCTTCTTACAGTAATTGCAAAAACTCCTTTTTGATGATTTAAAGGAATTTGAAGAAGTAGAAGACATAACCGGGGTGACTGGAGTAGAAAGAACAACATCAGTAGATAATAAATATCATTCATCTCGAAGTATTTTTAGACGAGTTTCTTCAGAAAGCAAATCTTTGATCACAACTTCAAGAAAAGGTAATGGGCTACGATGAAGTAGAGTACCACTAACATGTTCATACTCATCCCTGAGAGTCATCAAAAGAGGTACTATCCCATTCAGGTTCACACTGTGCTAACTGATTCCAAAGAACTTGTAATTCAGAGACATAACTGTGAATGGTCTGTTCAGGTTGCAGCTTCATATGGTGAAGATGCCTATAGAGCTGAAACTGATGCACATAATCAGAAATAGAATAATGAACTTGTAAGAAATCCCATACCTCTTTAGGAGAATCATATATGCGAAGTTCCAATTTGATGCTTGCAATACAAGTATTGCGAAACCAGATCTATATCTGATGATATTTCCCTTCCCATTTTTGTACTCGTTCAACAAATTTATCTTCTATTTCATCAACAATTTTAGTAGGTTTAGGAATCTCACTAGTCACATATCGCCATAGAAGGCGTCCTTTGAGAAAACTGCACATCTCTTGGGACTATAGATCATGATTTGAGCCATCAAAGGTAACAGTGATGGGATGAGATACATGTTGAGCAACTTCAGATGAATCCATGAGGAAAACACAGAACTCACAACAACACAAATCAATGGACTATCTTAATACTAACCTTTAAAAAGGCAAAAAATGATAGAAATTTGAATGCAAGTATTGAACTCAAGAGGACCAAAAGGGTCTAAGCGGTGATTTAACGTGAAAAAAAAATCACCAAGCTTTTGTAAAAAGCTCTGATACCAAGTTACCGAAATATAAAGAAGATGAATGGAGAAAATAATATTTCTGTGTATTTGAATACAATAGGTTACAACCTATTTATAATAGAGCTAGAAATACAATAAAGGAAATAAGGTTTGTGACCTTAATTAGGAATCAACCTATATAGGAAAATATATCAACCTATAAAGGAAATGCATGTACAACTAATTAGGAATATCTCAACCTAGAATCAAGAAGCTAATAATGCTAACACTCTACCTTCCTCCTCTCTCTCAGTTCTTTTTATTTTCAGTTCTTATTTTAGAAGTTCCTTTCCTCGTCTCCTTCTTCCTCCCTCACTCTTCCGTGCCTTTCCTTCCTCAGTTCTTCTCAATCTATTCATTTCCTTCATTTATGGATAACCTCCAAGTGCTTAATGAAGCGTTCCAGAATATGCTTCATGGTAACGTCCAAGATAGCATTGATGTTGTCAACACCCAACCTCATGTCCCACCCAATACAGAGGAGACCTGGAAACTTTCCCTTATCTGTCGTTACTTTCCCCGACTCAATGATCAATTTGATGAGGTTGTTCAAGGGCTCTATGAGCTTTGGAATTTAGGCCTTCGCTGACTATTGTTAGTCCCCTTTCACTAGGGCATTTTTATTTGAACTTTAGGTATGAAGAGGATTATACAAGGGTCCAAAACAATGGCCCTTGGATGCTAAATGGCCAATGAATTGTCATGCAACCCTAGGTTCTTGGTCAACCTCAATATGCTTGGAACTTGCAAGAAATTGAACTCTTGGTACAAATTCATGATCTACCGTAAGAATCTATCAGTAAATATCCATCGCCCCCTGTTTGAGCGTTTGGGCCCTACCCATTTGATTTTTGTGGTTCAAAACTATATTCGTGTGAAGGTAAGTACACCAACCTTTGAAAACAAGGTGCTTTGTAAGTATCCACAATTGGATCACGTATCAATATGAAGATGTACCTTGGACCTGTTATCTTTGTGGAAAAATAAGTCACCTCTTTAGGTGTTGTTCCCAACTATTAATCCACACCAATGATGAATTGATCAGTTTTTTAGTCAAAGGACGATAAACTTGCCAGGTCCGGTTAAGGGTTGAACAAGCCATGCGTTGCTTCTAGAAACGACTACAGTTTGGAGAGTTTGTGCATGTTCCTACAAATGCCCTTCATCCTTCGGAAAACTTTCCTGACGAAGAAATCCCTAATCCAGTGGTGCACGACTAGACTCAAGTTCAAAACCTTGACTTGTCAACACCTTTACTTGCAAACCCGTTGGCTGCCCCAACTTCGTTGCCTTTACCCCTTGTTTGAGTTTCTTTCCAAACTTTCCAGTTGGCTATCAATACACAATCTCTCCTCAACCGACTAGTGGGTGACAAACCAAGACCTTCTACAATTTCTAGAGGAAAACATTCGCGTTTGGACCTTGTGTTGGGTCTTAAGATAGATCATGACACTCCAAGTCTCGCAGTTTATGATAAGCCTGAATCTTCAGAAGCTAGTACTCCTACAGAACAAATTGTCTCTATCATTCATGTAGAGTACCATGATTCTGAGCACGACCCTGATAGTCAACATTCGGTATGTGTGTTTTCTTTTTTGATTTATGATCATTTTTATTCTTATGGGCAATGGTGGCTGACTCTTATTAGCCCCATCCCACTGCCAATGATCATAGTGAGTTGGAACTACCTAGGGGCTGCTCGTTCCAAGGCAATTCAAGGTCTAAGGGATTTTGTCCGCAGATTAAATCCAGATTTTATTTTTTTAAGTGAGACAAAAATCCCCAATGATAAAGTAGATATATTAGCAAACCAATTACGTTATCCTAATTCTTTCATGATTCCTTCTAAAGGGAGAGCAAGCGGTCTAATGGTCATGTGGAAAGAGGGTATTAAGGTTTTAGTTTATTCTATCTCTTGGCTATTGGGTTTTATATATGATCCTTTTATTAATAGTCAGTGAAATAGATTTTGGGCAGATTTAAATAATTGGCTACAATCTATTGATCTCCCCTATGTTTTAAAGGGTAGTTTCAATGAAGCAGCTTCTGTGGATACTTTAGATCATTCTACTTCTTACCCTCTTACATCCGGATAGTATCGGAATCTAATCCTAAATCAAAATATGTTAGAGTTAAGCATTCAAGGATGGGGTATATCATGGACAAGTAAGAGAAGTAAAGGACATATCCAATGAACTCAAGATAGAGTTGTTGTATCTCCATATTGGATAAATCTATTTCCAAATGCTTCCCTCTCCTTAGGTTTCCAGATGGGGATCAGATCATCATCCCATTCTTCTAAATTTTAAACCCCAAATCCTAAACCTTCCAAAACCTTTTTGATTCTATGAAATGTGGTTAGTTGATAGTTCCTACAAGGATGTCATGAAAGATGGGTGGAATTTACAAATTAATGGTTATGCAACTTATAGGCTAACCCTCAGACTAGATAGGATTAAACAATACTATCATTTGGAGAAGGAAATCTTTCATGGAACCAAGAGAAAAATTAAAAATATTAGAGGATCAAATTCTTTAGGTTGAACAAACTGCTATTGTGAACTCTCCTAATTTGAATAGCCTGTATAAGGAGTATGAAACAACTATGTGGCAGATTGAAAGCTATTGGAGACAAAAATCCTGTCAAACTTGGCTACACTTGGGTGACAAAAATACCAACTTTTTTCATAGAAACACTCTATTTAGAAGGAAAAGGAATCATATTGAGGGCATAAAGGATGATCAAAATAACTGGAAATATTCCCATAAAGACATTACCCAAATCTTTGTAGATTAATTTTCAAATCTCTATACATCTCAAGGTCCTCAAGAAATAGAGGAATTATTGTAGTTAATTAATCCTATAATTATTGAAGAGGAGAACAATATGCTTTTAAATATTCCACCTACATATGAAGTCAAATCATTCCTTTTTAGCATTGGAAGTTTAAAATCTTCGGGCCCAGATGGAATGCCAGCCATAGTATTTAAGGAATGTTGGGATATGATGGAGTCAAAAATAGTATAGGTAGTCCAAGAATTTTTTCTAAACAAAAAACTTTTATGAAGGCTCAATCATACCATTATCTATCTGATTCCAAAGAAAGTAGATTGTACGAAAGTACAAGACTATCGTCCTATCAGTTAATGTAATGTCATATACAAAGTTATAGCTAAACTGATAGCTTCTAGACTTTGTAACCTTTTAGATAAGTGTATTGCCCTAATCAGTTGGCCTTTGTCTTAGGTCGTCAAATGACTTATAATTCTATCATTACTTAGGAGATGCTCCACTATCTTAAACATAAAAAAATTGAGGTATAGGCTATGTTGCCCTAAAGTTAGATATGTCTAAAGCTTACAACCGCCTAGAATGGAGCTTCCTCCTAAAAGTTTTATCTCTCATTGGTTTTTCAGAAGACTTCTCTCACATGATAAAAGAGTGTATTTCTACGGTCTCCTTTTCAGTCTTTATCAATGGTACCTCAGAAGGACATTTTTGCCTCTCTTGAGGCCTTCGACAAGGAGATCCTCTTCCCCCTATTTATTCATCTTGGCTATAGAGGGTTTGTCCCATCTAATATGGCATGCAGAACAAAAAGGAAAATTACAAGGCATTCAACTAAACCCTTCCTCCCTAGTAATTTCCCATGTATTTTTTACGAATGATGTTATGTTGTTTCTTCATGCTCATAGAGAGGAATTTGTTATGTTTGTGCCTTGAATTCTTTGTGGTGACTTGCTTCATGAATCCACTCCAAATTATTTTGAGAGAAACCCGAAGGCAATTGCGGCGGTATGGACCCGATCCATATTCATCTTATAGGTCCAAATACAAAGAGTTATGTATTTTTGGGGGTTTTCTCTCTTGTATATAGAGTCTTTGTCTTGTGAGAGACAAGCGAGACATTATTTGGGGCATAGGATTTTATGTGAGGGCTATAAGCCGAGCCAAGTAAATTTGTGTGTGTTCTCTATGCTTGTTTCTCTTTATCTCTATTTTACTTTCATTTTTGAGTGTCATTCGAATTTGTTTTCTTGGGTTTTTCCACAACAGAATTAGATAATTTAAATCAGCTCTTTCTTAAGTTCTAGTCAACCTCTGGTCAACTGATCAACTTTGAAAATTCGGGTTTCTATTATAGTAAAAATATTCATCCAAGACACCAAAGAATGGTTAGATGTCAATTACACATAGGCCCCCTTAATAGAAATTCTAAGTACTTGGGTATTCCTCTTTTTTGGGCTAGAGACAAACACACTAAACTGAATTAGGTCCTAGATAACCTCAGTTCCAAACTTGATAGATGGAGAGCTTCTGCTATTAGCCAAGCTAGAAAGAGAATACTAATCCAATTTGTTCTTCAAGCTTTTCCCCTCCATTCTATGAGTCTGTTAAAATATCCTTAGAAAATGATTAATAATATTGAAAAAATTATCACAAATTTCTGGTGGGGTGCCTCTAATTCTTGGAAGCATCCTTACCGCTGGTGTTCTTGGCACACACTTACCTTACCTAAAGCTTTTGGAGGATTAGGATTTAAAACTCTGAAACTAGTAAATCTGGCCCTCCTAAAAAAGGTTGCTTGGAGATTCCTAAATGAATAGCACAAATTATGGGCTCAAATTTGAAAATCAAAATATCTCAAACATTAAAACCTCATACCCTATTCAACATCTTTCTCAGGCTCCGTTTATTGGAAATCCACAAGCCCAAAGATTACTGAACTTTTACCGGAATGCAGTTACCTAGTGAATGAGAACGCCTCTTTCTATGTGCACCAAGTACCTTGGATTCAGTCCAATAATGAATTCTCTTGGATCCCTTTCCCTTTGGCTCCCCTGTTAAGAAACATGAGTATTTCAAATCTCCTTACCTTAAATCAATGGAATGTCAACGTTATCCATTCAATATTCTCAACTGAAGAGCAACAAAAATATTACAAAACCCAATCTTCCCTTCAAATAATGAAATCACTTGCATCTGGTCTATTTATAAATTGGGCAAATACAAAATGAAAGAAAAATATAAGAAGAATCAACAAAATACCTTCCCCATCTTTCGTCTAATCTCAAATTTTTCTTAACTAAAATTTAGAAACTCTCTATTCGTCTTTGATATCAATTATTCTTCTAGAGAGTTATTAACAATTAATTCCAGTAAATGACATGACTTATGCAGGTCCTCAAGATAAACTTTGTGTTCTTTGTAATGAAGCAATTGAATCCTTTTCACATCTCTTTATTGATTGTCAATTTCCTTAAGCTTTTTTTTTTTTTTTTTTTTTTGCAAACCCCTGCAATTTACATCTTAATAATATTTTTCAAGGTTCTTGGATCTCTTGTATAAATAATCTCTATAATTTGATTGCAGACAATCAATTATAGGCAAACACTTCCCCAAACCATCATCAATATCATCAACCAAATAGTCCAGCATACCTCAAATTCCTTGAATGAGTTTCAAGATTGTAATGTGTTCCCTCCTCAAAAAATGCAGCTTCCTATTACTAATTCTATGGATTTAATTATCTTTACTAATGCAGGAAAATTTTCTGACTCAATATTCAGTTTTGCTATTATCATCCTCTCCAGAAGTTAATCTTATTTAAAAATTATTGGAGGTCGAACTTCTCATATTACCTCTGTTGATCAAGCTGAGTTGTTTTCTATTATGCAGACCTTAACGGAACTCCGAAACTGGTATGGTGAAAAAATTTTAAGGATTATAACAGATAAGGGCAACTTTAGGGCCCTAATATCAATAAAAGTAATACTTTTAAAAAAAATTCAAAAATAGGTTAATTTTTTAAAAATAATATCAATTGAGGGCAAAAACACTGACCATCTTCTTCCTCTTGCAATCTATTCATCAGCGCCACCGTCCACTACCTCCGGCAATACCTCCACCCACCTCCGCCTTTGACAATGTTGCCGGAGGTGGGCAGAGGCAGAAGCGGCGGCGGAGCTGGTGGTCATTCCTCTGCCCAACGCTGCCACCTCCTCCGCCTCTGCCTCTGCCAACCTCTGGCAACGTTGCCGGAGGTGGAGGTGGCAGCATTGGGCAGTGGAATGACCACCAGCGCTCCCTTTGCCTCCACCCACCTTCAACAACATTGCTAGAGGCGGAGGTGGCAGCGTTGGGCAGAGGAATGACCACCAGCGCTCCCTTTGCCTCCAACAACATTGCTAGAGGCGGAGGTGGCAGCGTTGGGCAGAGGAATGACCACCAGCGCTCCCTTTGCCTCCAACAACATTGCTAGAGGCGGAGGTGGCAGCGTTGGGCAGAGGAATGACCACCAGCGCTGCCGCCACCGCCTTTGCCTCTGCCCACCTCCGACAACGTTGCTGAAGGCGAAGGTGGACAAAAATAGGCGGAGGCAGCGATGGACGGTGGTGCTGATGAATGGATTGAAAGAGAAAGAAGATAAATAGTATTTTTGTCCTAAATTAATATTATTTTTAAAAAATTAACCTATATTTGAAATTCTTTTAAAAATATTACTTTCACTATATTAGGACCTAAAAGTTGCCATTTTCTACTATAATCCCAAAATTAATTTTAATCTGTTCGGATGCACAACAGATAATGAGAGCTTTAAAGAAAAGACAGCTGATCTGTCCTGGTCATACCATTGGAACTTCTGAACTTTTCAAAAATACAATTTTGTTATGTAAAGCGTACTTTTAATAGTCCTGCCCATATGGTATCCCAAAAGGCTAAAGTGCATTCTCAAGGGTAGAGGACTGTGTAATAATTATATCTATCTAATATAATTGCTTTAACTTAAAAAAAAAGTAATAATTATGTAAGATATCTAATATATAGTAAATTAAGTACGTTAACTTGAGATAGCCCACATGGTGCCAGGCCATGCCGGCCCATGGGCTAGTTGGCCCGTTTTACACCTATACTTGCAATGTGTACTTTGACATAATGGTATGAAACAAGGTTTTCGAATCACTATTAACCCAAACGGTCAGACCATTCAGCCCAGGAACCGTCTAAGCAACCGGTTCCGTTTTACTTTAAATCCAGTTTTAACCAAAAACAGTTAAAAAAGTCAACAACCTATTGACCTGAATAGTCAAACTGTCGACTCATTGACCCATTCAACGGTTTCAACCATTTTTTATTTTTTATTTTTTTTTTAAATTTATTTGTCAAAATGAACTATTCATTTGAACCAGATCGTTGAACCGTCGACCTAAAAACCAGTGGTTAGATCAATTCCATTTCCAGGTCATTTTTTTAAACGTTTATAAAATAGATTATATGATCATTGTGTGAAAGTAGGGGAACTCGGCCACAAAAAATGGAAATAGTTGGGGTTGTATTTGGTACAATTGATGTTTTCTGCCTGAAATGTTTTGAATTGATGGATGCAAATACAATTTAGTGAGATATGTATTGTACTGTTGCGATGAGAGTTACTTCAGCAAGAATGATTAGACTTCACCCCTAAAACAAAATATGGTCTACAAACAGCTTCCCACACTTGCATTTTTTAAGATATGCGTTTTGTATGCCAGTTTTTTATTAATCATCCCAAAATGTTTCAGGTAGCTAAAGCAATGGTACCAAATACCAACCTTAACAGCCAAGATGAAAATGTACTCATCATTGTCCATTGCAGCAAATTTTACATACTATAAACACTGACACAATTCCTATTTGTTTTAAATTCAACCACCTGGTGATATGATTTTTGACCGAATGGCTGGCGTGCTCATGTTTTATTGGGCGGTGGCAGGATTTTGCTGAGATGCAGAGCTATGGGTCTCATATATACCAGAGAAGCGGTGACCTTTTTCTTTATTCTTGCTCTGGGTATATAAAACACAAGTAGCACAACACGACAGATTAGTTAAGGTATAATACCTATAAAATGTAAACAAGCCCTTTTATGATTTATGATTTATATGCATATCTAAATACATATTTCTGCATGGACTAGTGATCTGTATGAACTAATTAATAGGATCGTCACATACTGAACCTTGTAAATGCAACTCTGCATCCTTTTTAAGAAAACCCATTGGAGCAGCTCACAGTCCTCCTTATTGCCTTCAGCTTATCGGCAGCTTTCTGCGCCTTTGTTGGAGGCTTCACCTTCATTTCTTCCTCCATCTGCATGTGCAGAAGAAAGAACAATTAACCAAATGCTTGAATAGAGAGGGAAAACAAACTCATATATAGATACTACTGAGGAACCTCTAAATTCTACCAGTGTTGATTACACTACTATAATAGAATTACCTCTTGCCTTCTTTTCTTCTCTGCTTCTGCCTGTTCAACAAAAGATAACAGAAGTTGGAGTTTAGCACAACTAAGAGAAGCCCTGCAAATCAGAAATATCGCCTGAGCTATTATGGATATCATTTCAATTACCAGAGTCTTCTTGAGCCGAGCATTCTCCTCTTTCAGATGGTTCAACTCTGCTTCCAGCTCCACAGTATATGCCTGCATATAGAATAACTTTAGTATCATGTACACAGTGAACAATGGAATCATATTGACAATTGGAATATTGCAGACTTCTCACTTCTGGCTACTTTTTGTGTCTCTAATCTCCAATATAATTACATTAATTATAGTCAAACACTCTCATCATTTACATGGGAGAAACTTAAGTATCACAGAGACAGACACTGAGATACAAGCTCATTATTCGGGGAGGGATAAGTCCAATGACACCTATCTAGGCATACCTGTCTCCAACAGTAATCAGATATGTCTAACCTCTTCCTCTTAGCGAATTCTCCTTTCATTCTCTGTCTCTCGTCCTGTGACTGTGATGGTCTATGGGTTTTGGAGTTCGGAATGGCAGTGAATATGTACCCAGGGGTCAAAGAGGCTACACAGACCTTAATAGGAGGTGGGTACTTGTTGTCCTGCCGCGTTACTGTCCGTGGAAATCGACTGTCCTTGTTTTTCGACATCAAGTCACTAACTTGTCCAACGATTGGTCGAGCTTAAATGTACGCAAGTTATTATACGCAGGTGGAATCCTAGGCTCGCTGCCTCAGTCCAGGCGGTGAGTGCCTCGAGATGCGTCTTTCTCCAACACCAATGGCGGTCATCATGATCATGTGGCTAAAATCCAAATTGTTTCACTAAAATAAAGATCACTATTGCACATAAGGCTTTTTTTTATGTCGTCAGATTGGGATCCACCAATAGATGCATACCCCACCATGTAGCTGGGACAGAGGAGATCATCTTGGTCATAGTTAACTTGATTCAATGACAATTTTGACCACTAATCAATCACATAATGTCTAATTGACTTAAATTCTAGAGAATAACAACATTCCCATTAAGAATGAGAAGTGTGATTATCACCGTCTATAAGACTTCTCCCATCTATGTTAAAAACTTAAAACTTGAAACTGATCTCATACCTGTTTTCTGGCTCGAGACCTGGCCGCTGATTCTCTGTTCTTGATCATCCTGCGTTGCCTCCTCTCCACCACTTTCTCTATTGGACCGTCCAGTATCCTCTTCCTCCCCCTTATTCCACCTCCACCCATATCCATCCCGTACTGAGTCGCTGCCGTGTTGTCCACTTGATTCGTGCATATCCCATCAGACGTCGCCGAGTTTACCTGCGACCCCAGCGTATTTGTCACAGCTGCTGCATATCCAGCTCCATTTCCCGCTCTTCCTCCAAAACAAACTCCTGTTTGCTGGTAATCGCTGTTCCTCTTTCCATTCGCCGTATGGTTTGATGGTTCTCCTGGACCACTTTGTGGGAATGTTTGGTACGTTGGGACACCGCCTTCTACGCCGTTTCCGGTGCTCTGGTGGTCGGAGTACCCATACTGCGGTGTCGCCGTTGCAGGTGGTAGACCAGTAGCTGGCGTCATCAGTCGGTGTTGCTGAGAGGAGGATCCACATGTTTCCCGGACAACCCCAGCTTTGATTAAGAAATCCTCCAAAGTCATCTCTCCAAAAGTGAGTTGACGCTGGGTAGTTCCAGGATTACCAGAGTCCTGCAGTTGCTGCCCCTCTAGCTGTTGCTGTTCTTGGATTTTGTGGATTTCAGCCCATACCTCGTCGACGGTTTTGTGACAGAGCTGTGCAGGGAGAGTGAGCGAACCTTGGCGGAGCAATCCGGGTTGGTTGCACCTTAGCTTACCGGCTCTGACTTCGTCTGGGTTGGTTTGCGAATTCTCATTGTTGGAGTGAATAGCTTGGTTTTCTTCGGCGGTCCAGATGTTATTGAGGAATTCGTCCATGTTCATGGACCCAAAATTCTTCCCGTTCTCGCACAGTGCGTGCTGGAACTCGTCGAGGGTGAGGGAGTAGATGGAGGATTGTCTTCCAAGTGATGACAGGGAGTGGGTCTTCGATGCATCCTCGGGTGGCTGTTCTGCTGTTGCTTCTACCTCTCCACGGGCATGAGCTTCCGACTCCGGAACCACCATGGTTTCACCTTTTAAACTTCGAAGGTTTATTCTGCGATTCTGGGCTTCTCTGTTATGGGCAGAGATGGAGGGATTTCGATTCGATTGTCCAGTCCCCGGAGAGAGAGTTGGAAAGCCTGAAGAGAAAATGTTAGGGACTACGGTAGTAAAAATGGATAAAGTAAGAGAATATTTATAATTATATTATTTAATTAAAAGGGAGATTAATGAATGGGAAAAAGTTGTTCAGATTCTAAGTTCTAACAACTAACAAGCCCAAAAAAAAACCAAAAAGCCCGAGCAGTTATTTCTTTATGGTGTGTTTAGGTTGGTAGAAAATAAGAGTAAATTCCTTGTGCTTCCACCTTTCTGTTTCTCTCTTATATCTTTCAACCCAAACATAACTTTAACCCTTATTCTATGCTTGCTTTGAACCTTGAATGAAAAAGTAGGGAAAGGAAGGAAAAGTACATTGTGTAGGTTTCTCTACCTTTCCCCGGTTCACCATCCTTATCACTCGGGATTTCCTGTTCACTTCTCCTGCCCACTCTATACTCGCCATGAATTGGAGCCACACATCTCTATTTTGAATTGAGATGTATAACTGCAATTCACGGCGGACAGATAATGAATAGAAAAAGTAAGTAGGGAATCTGAACTACATCCTTATTCCTTCAGTAACCCACAAGATAGATACATCCACTGAAATAATAAGTGTTATTCGACGTATAATTTTATTCCGCACTCCCCATCTGATTAATCGGATGGGATAAAAAATCTCGATCAGACGATTGCATGTGTATGATTCAACTTCAATATATTATTTCATTAAAACAATAGTGTGAAGAGATGTTACCACCAAATCCACACCTCAAATCAAATGTTCCAGAATCATCTGATCATGCTCGTAGGGCAATCTAAAGTTGTGGGTCCCAACAATAGCATGGGGACACGGCAGTTTTGAGCAACTTGGAGCACTGATCCTCGGTACAGCCTGGCATAGAGTTTAAAAATACTCCTCCGTCAATCCTCTTTCTCGTTCCAGTACGTAAAGTCGACACGTGGTCTGCATGCTTGTAGTGGGGCCCATAAATCAGCAGCAAGTCGTGATCTAATAAAATTTTGTACTTAATGATGTGATTGACTATGCTTGTAGAGGCTGACGCGTGAGGCCTACACTGAGCCCCACCGAAGTCAAACACTGTTGGTCCAGATTTTCTGATTGTCGTCTGAATTTACGGATAGGAACATCTCTCCCTTGTCAGCATGGGAAGATGTTACCACTGTGCGGTTGCAGTCACCTGTTGGGTTACAAGAAAACCGTCTAACACATTTCCAACAGTATCCGTGTCCTTCTTATCTCACCGTAAGACTGGAACACCACAATTAGAACGTGGTGGAACAGCTTTTTGTTGTGAGCTTGTACACTCCCGAAGACTCTACAGGCTACAAGGAATCGAAACATTACCTATTGTCGCGGTCGAAATGTTTCGAGAAGTTCGGTTGCATATCGGCCGAAACGAAGAGTGTCCTTTTCGAAGCGATTCATGAATCATGAGCGGTCTTGTCTCATTTCCTGAACTGGAAAGAACCTCCTGACTGAACAGACGAAAGCTGCTTTCCTCTTTTGAGAATGAAAAACTTAGCTGGCATCGTAGTTTACGTCACATTGCGTGCTTAGAAGTCACATCGGAGACCTAATTAGCAAGAAAAAGAAAAGTAATTAGAGGAAGTATCGGTCGTTGGTCACCGGTTCGACCGTTCAAATCGAACGGATCAGCCCCTATTATTGGTCGTTGGTCAATTGTACGATGGAGCTAGGAGGTGGACTGAACGGTAAAAACCCCTATTATTTATATTTATAATTCAATTTATAATTTTTTATTTATAATTGGATCGAATGGATCGACGGTTGAACTGCCAGAGTCAGATATGGTTTCTGATCCAATCAACGGTTTTTGACGAGATAACGGATTTTATGCAAATCAGACGAAACCAAACCCAAAATATTTGAAAGAGTAATGGTTCGAACGGTTCAACCGGTCGAAAAACACTGGAAAAGAGAACCGTATGGAAGTTGTAGCAGAATATCGTTTTCAGAGAAAATTTTAATTGCAACGGACTAATTTAATGAAATTTGATTCAAGAACAGTGAAAAATTAGAGAAAGAGAGAAGCGATTGAATTCTGCAGAAGATCGCAAGAGGAAGTTAATCAAAATTAGGTCACATTTTTTTATCAATGAAGACAGAAAATATGCAAGCGACCATGACAATTACCTGATTGTCCTCCTCTTCACAGGAAAAGTAATGATCGAGGCAAGAAGAAAAGCTTGAGAAAACAGAACAGAGCTCGACAAGTGATCTGCGAAAATGCTGAACCGCAGCTCCCTATCTCAGGCACCCTCGGGAGTCCCTCCAACCGATCCACTGCACTAAAAAATCATCCATCTTATGTGGCCGCCATTAAAACAGGCATTCTAAAGCTGCAAAAAGAAAACCACAGAGATCGAGATCGAGAGAGAGAGAGAGAGAGAGAGAGACTTTCTATTGTTTTCCAAAGCTCGACTTTTCTGTAGTTCTCAGTGGCGAAAGCTCTGAGAGAAGAAAAAGAAGAAAGAGATAGCTTCTGCTTCACTGAGAGTCCGAGACAGAGTCGGTTCTTCCCGGGCTTATTTCTTGCGGAGTTATCCTCCGGTTCCTCCCCAGCCACCGAGCCACGGTGGCGGATTAATTTAGCTGGATTTTATGCAGTGTATCGATTCCGCTGTTTATTACAAAAGGCAGGTTCGACGATCTTAGGTTGACACGTGTCCGACACGTGTCCTACGCAGACGCCTCTTTCCCGGATTTTCCCACCTACGCGTGTTGCCTCTCCTTTCGAAGTCCTCAACCTCAATGTCCAATCGACCAATCCTCATGCACGTGCGTCTCTACTCCCCTTGTTCTAGGTGATGTTAAGAGCGGGTTGTTTGGTTGGAAGAATGGATTTTTCGATTCCAATTTATAGATTTGTCGTATTAGTTGAACCGGACAAGCCACGTTCTATCGATATTTTGGAATGTCTATTTTTTTTTTTTTAAATCTAGGGCTGCAAAGTCTATCCGTTTCATATGAATTCGAATCTGATCCAGTTAAGGGTGATCCAGATTTGATCCGTTTATGATCGGTTTGGATTCGGATAAACCCATGTACGAAGTCAACCAGACCCGGTTTAATATGAGTCCATTATACAAATGGACTAGGTCCAATCCAATTCGATGAATATTTTAGATTATTTTGATTAATTAAGTCAATGTTCGCACCGTATCTGTTCAAATTGATTATAAATTAGATTGTGTCCAACCTAAACTTGTTTCATTGACATTCATACTCCAGTCTTTTGTTAATGGACCAAATATTGGTTCAACATTATCTAGTCCAATATTAATTCATTGCAGGTGGAACCGTGGAACAGGTTCAATCCAATCCAATTGATACTTTGGACCATTAAGTCTACAATGGTCTAATTTAATATGTCTTATATGTCTTATTGGTCCATCCAACCCATTCAAATTAGTGGTGGAGCAAGGGGTGGCGGCCACCCATGCCTTGAAACCCTGCAACACCCATTTAAGTCTTACCTATATTTTGGAAAGTTATCAATTTTTACTTGTTTTTGGCCTCCCTCAAGAAGAATGAAAAAAAAAAAAATCCTAGCTCTACCATTGGTTCAAATTGATTTTGATTCAGATGGGGTACAACCCAAACCCGATCTATTGACACCCCTACCCCATCCAATTTATATATACTTAAATTTGTATTTTATGTACAAGTAAAGATGCTTTAAATATTGTGTTTTTACTAAGGCTTAATTTTGGAAAGAGTGCAAATATAAGGTTTAGAAATTAGAGAGTCTGTCATGGGGAGTCCATAAGCTCATTTTAGAGGCTGATGACAAGACAATTATTGATGTTGAATAGTCTCCATCCCAATAAGTACTGATGAAGGAAGATTTGACCCGATCTCACAATTATGCAACACGTGGCAAAAGCAACAGTTCGGCACAAAAGCAAGCTTAAGGCGTTTGCACCAAGGGGAGAAACCAACAGACCGAACTCCTTACTAGGGGCCCGAACTCACCTTTGGCCCCAAACCGGAAAATAATCCAAATTGGCCTGCCTTGCAATAGTTCGGGACATACCTCGCCGAACTAACCTGCCTTGCAACAGTTCGGGACATACCTCACTGAACTGACCTTGTAACAACTCGGGATACACCTCGTCGAACTTGCTTGCCTTGTAACAGCTCGGGATACCCCTCGCCGAACTGACCTGCCCTATACATACCTCCGAACTCAAGACTTTGCCTCGCTCACCACTCCACATCACCTTCAGGGCACCAAAACCAAACAAACCATACTATGCCTGACACTGAGGAAGTCCGTTCCCGAGGGCGCCGCACCTGACTGACTTGGGATCTGACGCTTGACGGCCGCACTCTAAACGGCCACCTGCCACCGCCACCTGACATTGCCATCTCTAGTTAGAGAGATGGTTATGCAGTGACGGTTCTGTCCTAGCAGAAAGGACGATGACCAAATTGACAGACGTAAAGGTAATCATACCCAACGTGACAAGGGCCTCGGAGCGAGTGCGTGAAGTGATTATAAGAGCCCCTGCCCCCAACAAACAAGGTATGTGAACTTTGCGCTATCTGGTCTACACTTTGCCTTTGAGAGATTACTGACTTGAGCTTCGGAATTATCACACCGGGTTCCCCCCGGAGTTCCCTCATCTTTACCGTTTCAGGCTCCCCGACGCTCTAGCTCAGAGGCGAGTTTGTTGACAGCTAAGACCGGCCGGATCGCGCTCCATCAATTGGTGCCGTCTGTGGGAACGCTTCCAAAAGCCTCCCTCTAAATCTCTTTTACCTACCCTTCTTTCAAAAACTCCAACACCCACTCCAACATCGAAATGGCCTCCTCCAGCAGTGTCGGACGTGGAACCGAAACAGCCACTACCGGAGAACAACTTCATGTTCTGGCGGTGTGCATTGGGCAGTTCACCATCCCCCTTTCAGTGGATGGGATCCCAAGTTTGAATGTGCCACAGGCGGTGGCACCTCTGAACACTCCCTCGCTGAACATTCCCCTTCCACCCCCCATCGAAACGAACTTCGTGGAACCAACTGTTGTCCCACTGGCAGCCCGCCAAAACCAGCTAGATGACCTCATGCAATGCATGCGGGCAATGCAGGCCCAAATGTAGCAATTCCAATAGAACTAACTCCAGCAACACCAGGTGTTGCACCACCTCTCCCAACACCATTATCAACAACGGTTCCCTCAGCTACCCTTGAACCAACCACTGCTTTCACCCCGACACCCCGTTTCGAAGCCGGTCAAGGCCTTCCCTCAAAGTGGACGACCTCACCAAGGAGAGGCTTCCCGACCACGGAACCCCCCTAATAGTCAGGCCTCATCCCCAGGCCGAAAGCAAAGAAAGATCACCCCCGCCTCGCATCCCGCGGGTGGGTCAAGAACCTCGCCAATAAAGTCACCTCGGCCCTCCAAGCCCGAGTTCCCACTCACGGAGAACCGCTTCAGCGCCTTAGCAGCAGGCCGGCATTCTGGGCCCATCGAGCTCGGAAACACGAAGGCAAGCAGCGCCAGCACCAGGCCCACTCAAGAAGGCGCCGGTGAAGTCGCCGAACTGCTACCCGCGTGCTACCCGAGCTCAGAGGCAAGGAAGAAACGAGCTCGGGCGAGGTAAAAACTGTCCCCAATCTCTCAGTTCCTTCCCCCCTTTCAGCAGAACTTTTGGCAGTCCCCTTGCCTAGAGATTTCAAACTCCCTTCTTTGGACAAGTATGATGGGTCCTTTGACCCCAACGACCACATCAACGCGTTTAATCGCAAATGCACCTCGCTAGGGCAAGCGAAACGTGCATGTGCGTGGCCTTCACCACCACCTTCAGAGGGGTGGTCCGCACCTGGTACCGGAACCTAGCTTCTGGGTCAATAAGAAGCTAGCCCCAGTTCGTGCAGATCTTCACTGCGCACTTTGTTACCAACAAAAGGTGTCCCAGAACCGAGGAAAGTATCTTCGGGGTAATCCAAAGAGAGGGAGAACCCATTCGGAGCTACATCAAACGGTTCAATGAAGTATGTTTGCAAATCCCTCGGTTAGACCCCGCGGTACAGCTCACCGCGGCCAAAAGAGGGGTGACGCACAAATAGTTCAAATGGCACATGGTGGCCAGCCAGCCAGTAACCGTGGCCGACTTCCTCAAGCTCGCAGACAAGTTTATGAGAACAGAGGAAGAGATAAACCAGAGAAACGAAGGCGGGGTTGAAAAAAGAAAAAGAGTAGGCGAGCAGCCCTCCAACCCCGACGACAGAAGAGGCCAGAACCGAGAGGCGAAGCCAAGCCAACCGTCCCGAGCTCCCTTAGTAGTTCGGACGGATTACACGCCATTGAACACAAGGAGAACCGAGATCCTGATGATGATCAAGGACGCCCCTTACGTAAAGTGGCCACCTCACCTGAAGAGCAACCCCAACGAGAGGAACAAAAATTTATATTGTAGTTGTCATAAAGATCACGGTCATAACACCGAGCAATGTAATAATCTCCGCGACAAGATAGAAGGACTCATCCGTCATGGGTACTTAAGAAATTTTGAACATTGTGACAATAGTAATAAAGCAGGTCGACAAGGGGAACACGGGAAGGATGTCCCCAAGCCGAGCAACAGACTGGCCGAAGCCTTGCAGCGACCTCCCCCAGAAGAAAGGCCAGTCCGGGGAACTATCCACGTGATAGTGGGCGGTTCGGTGGTGGCAGGATGCACTTCGTCGGCAGCAAGGATGTCAGTTCGCGAAGCAGCCCGAGAGGAGCAGAACCCTCCCAAGAGGCCGAAGAAGGAAGAACCGATCTTTTTTACAGACGACGACGCGCGAGGTGTTCACTACTTCCACGGCGACGCGCTCGTCATAAAGCTAAGGATCAGCGACTTCGAAGTTCGGCGTGTACTGGTAGACTCAGGTAGTTTGGTGGACATACTATTCAAATCGGCATTCGACCAATTGCAGTTGCAGAAAAGCGATTTGAAACTCGCTCACACTCCTCTGGTAGGCTTCAGCGGAGAGGAAGTCAGGCCCTTGGGAAAAATAACAGTACCTGTGGAAGTCGGCACATGGCCGTGCGCGGTAAGACTCAACCACGATTTCCTGGTGGTCGCGACCCCCTCCCCATACAACGCCATAATAGGGCGACCAATTACGCATATTCTGCGTGCAGTGGTCTCCACCTATTATCTGGCAATGAAGTTCCCCACGGACTTCGGTGTGGGGGTAGCGCGGAGCGACCAACTTGAGTCCCGCAAATGCTATGTTGCCGCCCTGAAGGGAAAAACCAAGGCAGTCGACGATCTCGAACTAGAGCGACCTGCGGAGCAGTGCAAGGAGCGAGCTTCGCCCACTGAGGAAACAGTTGCAGTCCCGGCCTCGGCTACAGATCCATCGCGAACACTATAGATCGGTGCCTCCGTTAATGAGCCTTTGTGAACTGAACTGGTGAGTTTCTTACTCCAAAATTTAGATATTTTTGCATGGTCCGTGGCAGATATGCCCGGTATTGACCCTGGCTTTATAACTCACAAGCTTAACACTGACCCTGTAGTCAAACCCATTAGACAGAAGAAACACAACTTAGCCCCGGAGCACTGGAGGGCAGTCGATGAAGAAGTCAAAAAGCTCCTTGCAGCGGACTTCATAAGGGAAGTTTATTACCTGAGCTGGGTAGCCAACCCAGTGCTAGTGAAAAAAGCCAACGGCAAGTGAAGTATGTGCGTCAACTACACCGACCTGAACCGATCTTGCCCAAAAGACTGCTTCCCCCTTCACCGAATTGACCACCTGGTGGATGCGACCTCGGGTCACGAGCTGCTAAGCTTCCTGGACGCCTACTCAGGCTACAACCAGATTAAGATGGACCAGTACGACCAAGAAAAAACCAGCTTCATTACCGAGTTTGGCCTGTACTGTTACAAGGTCATGCCCTTCGGGCTAAAGAATGCTGGTGCGACCTTTTAAAGACTTGTAAATAAACTTTTTCGGCCTGTAATTGGCACGAAAATCGAATGTTATATAGATGACATGGTCGTCAAAACACAGTTTTTGCGAGAATTAATAAAAGACTTGGATTCTGTCTTCCAAATTTTGCGTCAATATAACATGAGACTAAACCCAAACAAGTGTGTCTTCGGTGTCACCTCGGGTAAGTTTCTAGGGTACATTGTCAACCGGCGCGATATTGAGGCCAACCTGGACAAAATAAAGGTCATCCTTGACATAAGACGACCTCGGAAAGTAAAAGAAGTTCAAAGGCAAAACGGCCGCATAGCCGCTCTGAGCCGCTTCATGTCGAAGTCAGCAGACCGCTGCCTACCTTTCTTCAAGGCAATCAAAGGCAAAGGGTTCGAATGGACCCGAGATTTCCAGCTCGCGTTCGACGAGCTAAAGACTTACCTTGCCATCGTACCAACCTTAGCCAGACCCGAGGAGGGCGCGGTCTTAGAACTGTACTCTCGGCGAGCGACGAAGTGGTCAGTTCGGTATTAGTAAAACAAGTAGATCGGGTCCAACGACCCGTCTATTATGTTAGTAAAATTCTACAGGGAGCAGAAACAAGGTACCCGCAGATAGAAAAAATTGCCTACGCACTAGTGATATCAGCTCGGAAACTCCGTCCGTACTTCCAAGCTCACACCATCGTCATCTTAACCGACGAACCCCTAAGACAAGTCTTTTTGAAGCCCGAGGTCTTCGGTAGGCTGACGAAGTGGGCCATCGAACTCAGCGAGTACGATTTCCAGTACAAACCACGGACCGCAATTAAGGCCCAAGCTTTGGCAGATTTTATCACCGAGTGCACTTTCAGCCACGAAGCCCTACAGGTTGAGCGCGAGGTCCCCAGTTCGGGCGAACCTGGAGCTCCCGAGCCAATAGAGTCTGAACCCCGTGAAGTATCAGCCAGTGTGGCATCTCACCTGGTCAGGCGAAACGCAAACTGAGATGAGGAGCCCTGGATCTTTCACGTGGATGGTTCCTCGAACCAGCAAGGCAGCGGGGTTGGAATAGTCTTATGGGGCCCGGGAGGCACAAAATTAGAATACGCACTACGCTTTGCGTTTGCGGCATCCAAAAACGAGGCAGAGTACGAAGCACTGATAGCCGGGCTGAACCTAGCGCGAAAGGTAAAAGCAAAGCACTTGGTCATCTACAGCAATTCCCAGCTCGCATATTTGGCGAAAGTAAAAGAGACTCTGCTCAACTTCCAGTCACACTTCATCAGGCAAATCCCGAGGTCAGAGAACACTGAGGCCAACGCTCTATCCCGGTTAGCCAGCACAAGTCACAGCAACATGAGAACCGTGTACATAGAGGATTTACCTCGGCCTTGTGTTCTCCGGGGCAGAGGAGGCCGCTCCCCTCCTCGAAGCAGAGCCGAGCTAGATCGACCCACTCGCAAGCTTCCTAATAAACGGAACCCTCCCTGCAGAACGCAATGCGGCCAAGAGGGTGCAGCGCCTAGCAGCCAAATACGTCATAATAGACGAACGGTTATACCGACGGTCCTACACGCTCCCCTACTTGTGTTGCCTGCGACCTGCTGAAGCTGAGTTCGTACTCCGCGACACTCATTAGGCCTGTGCGGCGGACACTTGGGGGGTAGAGCACTCGCCCAAAAAGCACTTCGACAAGGATACTACTGGCCAACGATGAAGGCAGAAGCTGTCGAGCTCGTCAGAAAATGCGACAAGTGTTCGAAACACGCCAATATCCACCATCAGCCTACTATTGACCTCAAATACCTCGCCAGCCCGTGGCCCTTTGCACAATGGGGCATCGACCTCCTGCGGCCATTCCTACCAGCAACAGGTGGAAGAAAATTCCTAGTTGTTGCAGTAGATTACTTCACAAGTGGATAGAAGTCGAACCTCTAGCAACTGTTACGGCCCGAAACATACAGAACTTCTTTTGGAAGAACATAATATGTCATTTCGGGTTACCTCAGATACTAATTTCTGACAACGGCAACCAGTTCGAGGATATCAAGTTCCAAGAGTGGTGCCAGAACATGGGGATTCGGCAAAACTTCACATCAGTCGTGCACCCGCAGGCAAATGGTCAGACGAAAGTAATGAACAGAGCCATCCTGCGCGGACTGAAAGCACGTCTGGATCGTGCTAAGGGACTGTGGGCCGAAGAGCTACCAAGTGTCTTGTGGGCTCACCGAACTACAAAAAAAACTACCACGGGAGAAACCCCCTTCAACCTCACCAACGGCACTGAAGCAGTGATCCTGGCGGAAATCGAAGTACCAACATTGCGACTAGAAACATACGATGATCGGACAAACGGAGATGAGTTACGTACCAACCTTGACCTACTGAACGAGGTAAGGGACCTCGCCCACATCCGGACAGTGGCCTACCAGCAGTAGGTAGCTCGCTATTACAATGCTAGAGTAAAGCAACGAAGCTTCTGAGTCGGCGACCTGGTCCTTCGTAAGATTATGGTGCCCGAACCCGGCGTGGGCAAACTTGGACCAAACTGGGAAGGGCCCTATAAAGTAAGGAGAGCGCTCGAGGGGGCATACGAGCTCGAAACCTTGGTAGGAAAACTAGTACCTCGAGCGTGGAACACCGTGAGGAACCTCGGCGTAAACAAGCAAAAAAGTCAGGCATATTATCATCTTGACAAAAAATCAGTTCGCTGCAAAAGCCTTCGTGGCAAAATAGGTCGCGGAAGTATAATAACCCGGACAAGAAAGTGGCATATTATCAGTTCGACAAAGAATCAATTCGGGAAAAAGGAACACGGGCAAAAAGATTTATCTATTCCGTTGCAAGAAACAGGAGTACATTGGCCATCAGAAGGCACTTAAAAAAAAAAAAGATTATCTTTACATGCCCGGAGCTACTTCTTTGCTATCAGAAGGCACTTCAACAACACCCGAAGGCCCTGCCTCTCCTTCAGAGTTTGGCTCGCCATCGGCAGCATTGGCCATCTCCTGAGTTATACACGAAGTGGATATGGCACTAACATCGAGGTCGGGGTACGTGTTCCGAATCATTCACCGGCTCAGCTTGAACCCCCTTCTGTAAGAACCCATCATCAGATCGTCAAAACGCGGAGAGGCAATATAGTCTTCAACAGCCTTCTTCTTGGCGTCTTCAATGCCTTGGGAAAAAATCTACGCCTTTCCCTGATGTCCTCCTGAAGATATTCGACTTGATGCTGCAAGTCCAACTTCAAATCCACCATGTGTTTGATGACTACCCCCATGGCCTCGGCATCACATTGAGACATCGCCTGCCTGGCCATGGCAACGTGAGCAGCTTCTTCGGCAGCATAGGCGGCCGCCTCAGCGGCTCGGGTATTCGCCTCAGTGGCACGGAAAACCTCTTCAGTAGCATGGGCGGCAGCCTCAGCAGCTCGCGCCTGTCGCGAGCTCCTCTCCACTTGGGCCGCTAAGGCGTGAATTGAAGAATTCACCTACCAAAAGAAACAAGTGAGCAACAGCAGCAAAAGCGATAGAAAATGAAGGCATACGAAATATGACTTACCACCATAGCGTGTGTTACAGTGCGGCAGGCAACCTGATTCAAAGGAAGATCGGTCCACGCCGCGATCTCCTCGGGGAAAGTAGCCTCCCTACTCTTCTGAAGAGCATAGTTCGGCGTCAACACGCTCCTGAACTCCCCTTGAGTTCCCGAGCCCGAGGGCCCAGCTCGTGTATGAGCGAACCCAGAGTGAGCAGGAGCACTGGAGTATGCAAGAGAACCTGTATGAGTGGTCTTAGCATAAGGCACCCCGGTAGTTTCATACATCGGCGGAGTCACCTCGGGCTCCCTCGGCAGATCCTCCGACAAATCCTCCGGCGTGTGGCTTGGAACTTGAGGCTCCTCATCCGGGGGCAGCTCGGTACGAGTTTGCTTGGCGACCCGCTTCCTCCTCTTCATGCCCTGGAATAGGCGCCCCCCACGAGTTCTCTCCGCATCCATCACAACTGTAGAAACGAGTTCGACATTAGAAAAAATGAAGGAAAAAAACAAGCAAGAAATCGCAGAACTAGAAAGCTACCCGAACTCAGGTCAGCTGCAATAAGCTTGGCCTCCGTCAAGTACTCATGACACTTTAAACCTTGCCGTGCCCATTGCCAGAGGCCCTTCACCGTCTCTTTGTCGAGAGTGACACCAGAATCAGGAGCGGCCTCACCCCACCCGGTCTGAAAGGGCCATCCTTGCGCACTTTGCACGCCGAAGTAGTCCCGCTTCCATGCTGGGACCTTATTAGGAAGATCGTACATAAGCTTAAAGCCCGGGAAAGGACAAAGGTAATACGCCCGTCTTCCCCCAGGAAGAGAACCCGCTTGTCTCTTAAGCATCAAGATGGAGGAGAATATCTCCAAGTCTAAAGGAAAATTCTGCTCGCAGAAAAGGGAGACTGTCCCCGCTATGTTCCGAATAGAGTTCGGGTGAAGCTGGCCAATGGTAACGCCAAAGTGGTTTATGACTTCGACTAAAAGGGGGGTGGAAAGGCAGTCGCAGCTCCGTGGTGAGCTGCTCTCAAAAAATCACGATCTCGTCAGGACCGTGTTCCCAAGGAAAACTACCTGAGGGAATGAAATATGTATACCCCCTAGGCAGGTTGTAAGACATGAGTATAGATTGGAGCCCCTCGGGCGTCACGGTTGAGGGACCAAACCTATCTAGCATCTGACCTCAGTGAGAGGTAGACGCCAAACTGCTCGAAGCGGCTCGGCCTACGGGTTCATAGTCATCCTCAAGTTCCACCTCGGGATCACTAAGGTAGTCGGGGGATACGGCTCAGTTTGTAGAACCTACATCAGTCCTACTTGAAGAATCGTCTGAGCTATCAAAGCTAGACATTGAGGAAAATAGGTGGATTCAGGAAGGTACTCACCGGAAGAAAGTTTTGAAGGCTCCAGAGATGGGAACAAGCCAAAAAAACCTTGGAGGCTAATTAACCAGCCTAGACGCGAGCTGAAAAACTTGGACGCGAGCTGAAAAGTTGGACGCGAGCTCAATAGGCAAACCGCAGAAGTGACAAATCGATTGGGGTCCCCCACTATTTATAGCTACAGTAACCAAGAACCGGCTGTGCAAATCAAAGACGATCTAGTGGCCAACATTTGCGCTAACAGCACGTCCCCTGAGGTCGAGACTTGATTGGCGCATGCCTTTCCGAAAAGAGCGAAACGTCAGCACACGTCTTTTGAAACCGATGTCGCGCTGACTCACGTCATTCTGAAACTGACAGCGCCGCATGTCCCCCTGCAACTGACAAAAACTGCCAGCGTACGTCCCTTCAGAACAGCAGAGGCGCGCTTTTTTCAAATTTAAATGACCCGCTGTCACGTCCCAGTGGCGCGAATTTTTGAAATTTAAAACGCATGCTGTCACGACCATCAACATTTATGAGCAGTAGGCACGTTTCCCGCCTTCTCGGAACCAAAGAACTCTGGCAAAGGCAACTCGTGCAGTCAAGATTCGAAGGACGGGACAAATCCACTTACCACCTCGCAAAATACCCTGCACCAGGGCAAGACCCTTGGCGCGAGGAGTGGGGGGCAATTGATGAAGGAAGATTTGGCCCGACCTCACAGTTATGCGACACATGGCAAAAGCAACAGCTCGGCACAAAAGCAAGCCTAAGGCGTTTTCACCAACGGGAGAAACCAACGGACCGAACTCCCTACTAGGGGCCCGAACTCACCCTTGGCCCCAAACCGGAAAGTAATCCAAACTGGCCTGCCTTGCAACAGTTCGGGACATACCTCGCCGAACTGACCTGCCTTGCAACAGTTCGGGACATACCTTGCCGAACTGACCTTGTAACAGCTCGGGATACACCTCGCCGAACTGGCCTGCCTATACATACCTCCAAACTCAAGACTTTGCCTCGCTCACCACTCCACATCACCTTCAGGGCACCAAAACCAAACAAACCGTACTATGCCCGACACTGAGGAAGTCCGTTCCCGAGGGCGCCGCACCTGACTGACTTGGGATCTGACGCTTGACGGCCGCACTCTAAACGGCCACCTGCCACCGCCACCTGACACCGCCTTCTCCAGTTAGAGAGACGGTTAGGCAGTGATGGTTCTGTCTTAGCAGAAAGGATGACGGCCGAATTGACAGACATAAGGGTAATCATACCCAACCTGACAAGGGCCTCGGAGCAAGTGCGCGAAGTGATTATAAGAGCCCCCTGCCCCCAACAAACAAGGTATGTGAACTTTGATCTATCTGGTCTACACTTTGCCTTTGAGAGATTACTGACTTGAGCTTCGGAGTTATCACACCGGGTTCCCCCCGGAGTTCCCTCATCTTTCCTATTTCTGGCTCCCCGACGCTCTAGCTCAGAGGCGAATTCGTTGACAGCTAAGACCGGCCGGATCGCGCTCCATCAAGTACAATCCCCACCTTGCTATCCTTGGATGATACCATGCATTTGCTTCCTAGTTTTGAAGAGATCAACTTTCGTTCTGATGGGGTTGTACCCTTGAGTGGTTAAATTGCCACATGGAAGCTGATGTGGCTAAGGCTTGGCCACAATCTTGGCCAAATGAACACCGTGGAGCATGGTCAAACGTCATTAGAGATGGTTACGATGCACACCGAGAACCTCAGACCAGATGGGGCACATGATGAACAATGGGCTCTGCTCAACCTCCCACTATGAGGAGCACGAAACCACCCTAAGATCTTGGACAAGGGCCACTCCAGCGCATGCCACATGTTCTTGAAAGTGAGGAGCACAACGGCACTATTTAGTGACACGTCCAACGAGTTTTCTTTCCACTTTTAGCTATCACTCTCTTAGTCTTATAAGCTCTTCAGTTCTACTCGACTACAACTACATTGGCCTATTTGACTTTCTCTCCTCTACTTATTAACTTGAGCGTTTGAGTGCTCTTACTTGGGGATTTATCTCATGTAGTGATAGTGACAACAAGCCAAATGACCATTTTTGTACTTTTAATTTTCCTTTATTGTATATTTAATTAGTTTATATGCTATCTTGTGTACTCTAAGGGCAGATTTATCTTTTTACATTTTTTTAATATAAATATATTTCTTAAGGTGTCCACAGTTGCTAAGATCTGACTCTAACATGCAGGTCTTGATTTGACCTACAAAAACTCCTTTCTTGATCTGTGTTGCCTCTTCATGTGTGGGGTTTCCCTGACAGTATTGGGAACCCTTTGAGTGCCTTTGAATCCTCTCTTGATCTCTTTGTAGAATCATCTTGATTCTCTAGATCTAGTGCCGCCTAGAGGAGATCTAGGGTTTCCCCTTGTTTTTGGCTTGGATCAGTTGTGTTTTAGAAGGGTTTTGATCCACTTCTAGTTTGATAGATTGTTGTATTTTCCTTTTCTAGACATCTACTGAAAGGTACTACTATTTACCATCTGTTTTAAAGTGTGCACTTCATTTTTTTTTCAATGGTACAAATTATGCATTGTGAAAATTTAATTTTCAATTCCATGTTGAGGCTAAGGGATTTTGGGGATATCTGGATGAGTCTGTTGCTAAACTTGATGGTTCTAACATTAAGGCCCTTAATCAATGGAAAATTGATAATGCAAAGATTGCATACTAGATATTAAGTTCAATTGAGTCTGATGTTACAATTTCTATGAGGGGATACCAGACTGCATATGAGATGTATGAGTATCTTAAGAAAGTATATCAATAGTCGAACACCTCTAGACAATATCAAATCGAAGTTGATATATTTTCTTATTATCAAGGAGAAAGAAAAGTTCAAGAATATTATGCAAGCTTTATCAATCTTTGGGCAGAGTATGATAATACATATGGTAAATGATCCCTTAGATTGTTGTGTGAAATACATGAAAGAGCACTTTAATAGAAAGAAGATAATGCATTTTTTATTACATCTTAGACCTGAATTTGAAGTTGGCAGATCGAATATTCTTAGTCGAGGGACACTTGATGGAAAGAAAGATTCCAATATTAATGTTGTTTTCCTTGCAACAAAACCAAAGGGGAAGAAAAACTTTTCCAGAGTACAATGCTATAAATATAAGGAACTTGGGCATGTTGTCTTCCATTGCAAGAAGAAGTATATATGCACTTATTACAAACAGTTTGGCCATATAATTACAAAATGCCCTACTTGACCCTAGAAAGGTGATGAGTCAAATCAGAAGAAAGGAAACTATAAGGCCTATCAAACAACTATAGAGCGTTTAGATTTCTCCTCTTCTATTTTTTCAATGGCTGGCCAAAATGATATTTCTGGTGACATGTCTGAAGAACGCATTTGGCAGCTTATATCCTTAGTCATATTTTCAGCCTTCTCTACAATTGGTCTGCCTGGCAAGTCCCTGACCTATTGCTCTTCACCAAATCATCTTTGGATTATTGACACTAGAGCCTCTAACCATATGACAAGGGCCACATTTGGTCAGTATCTCAAACCCTATCTTCCTAATAAACAGATTGTTACTGCAAATGGTGGAAAGATGGAAATACTTGGTTGTGATAATTTGTATTTATCTACCTCTAAATCTTCTTCTTTCCACTTATCTAAAACTTTATTTGTGCCCAAGTTAACTACCAATTTGATTTTTGTTGGCCAATTTTTAGAGGAAGGTAACATTGTTTCATTTTCTTCTAGTGGTTATTTTATATTGGACCGACAAACTGGGGAGCTGAAGGGGAAGGGGCTTAGGTTGGGTCGGCTATTTGCTTTGGAGTTTGAAAAGAAGAAGGTTGATCTCATTTCTAATTTGTGTTTGCTTTCTACTACTTCCAGTTTTGAGTATTTTAATTGTAATAATGATTAGCACTTGTTGCATAAATGCCCTGGTCAGCCTTTTTATAAGAAACTTGATCAATTGTTTGCTTCCGATAATTTACTTGTTTTTATTACTTCTTTAAAAAATGTTAACAAAGCTTGAATTACTTGTGGTTTATTTAAGAGTCATATTTTACCCTTTTCTTCTTGATGGTACGCGATTTGGTTGCTCCCTATTGAAAGACAGTGCAGATGCCAAACTAAATAGGTCGCTTGGTCGAGGTACAAGGAAAGAGAGAAAAGATCATAGTACCTGGGCTACTTTACTCGATGTGGGCACTCCGATGCTTAAGTTAGCAAACTGGAGTTTTTTGAGAGCTAGAAAGCAAGAGAGAGCTAGAGAGTTTTAGTGCTAAATCGCACGTACCTTATGAGGTTGGAGGTGAGGCCCTTATATAGGTGAGTTGTCGTGAGCCTCATGAAACGCATCCGGGTTCTCTGGCCCGTCTGGTTTGGAGGTGGTTTCACACCTAGAGGTGGGCGCTGTCTAAGCATTTAATGTTTATCCAATCCTGCCCAAAGCGGGTGGGGTGATAACCAGCTCTTCCAATGTGGCATCGTGATCCTAGGGAATTCAGATGTGATAATCAACTTAAGGGGGAGGTCATTCGGCATGTTAGGTATGTCGCTAAATAGTGTCAGGTCAAATTGGTGGAAGTAGGTCACTTCTTACGCCGACCAGAGGTCTTGCCTAGCTGTTTGTAGTTTGGTCTACCGTAGTGGTACCGAGGTCATCAATGTAGTTGTGAAGTGTTCGAGGTACTCCTGGGGTTTACTTATGTGGTGTCAAGGTATCACCCTGTTGTTTTGCAATGCCACGTTTCATGATATCATTAGAGGACCAAATTACCCCTCATTAATTGACACCCACTCCCAAGTCCAGCGTGATCAGTCCGGTGAGGGAGTAAGTCTTAACCTAAGGTTATTTGGTCTGAGTTCCATCCTCAATTGTGGTCCAACCAATGGCTCAAGATCGGGTTGGTTTGGTCGGTCCATCTTAGGCTCAAGGAAGCATATCGGGGATGCGTAGATGCCACGTAACCATTATGTCATGCGGGTGTCAAAAGTAGGCTAAACTTATTTTTCCTTGGAATATGAACCGCCACTTGTGAACCGTTGTATTCAATTGATCTTAACCATCCATAGTTCAACTCATTTGTCTATAAATAGGAATCTCGACGGCCCATTTCTCTCATCCCTATCTTTGGAGTTCTGGTGAGATCACGGAGCTTGGCGTTGTTAGAGTTATCGGTGTTGTTAGTGAGATCGATTTTTTTGTCCTAGGTGAGTCATCTCCCTTAGTTCTATTTCGTTCATAATGTCTGATAGTGAGTCCGAGGAAGAGAGGGGTCTGTCCTACCAGGCCGAGGAAGGGACCTCGTCTCAAGATTAATGAGGTTCTCATAAGAGAGTCTTGTCTTCCCGTAGGGCTAAAGCATCGAACTAGTTTGGTCCCACCAGTCTCTTTGCTAAGAATGTCTATGAGCTCACAGGTCAATACAAGATTTTGAATCAGTTCAGATATTCCCTTCCCCTTGGGCAGTACCCATGGGAGCACGGGGAAGATGAGGTTGCTATCCTCAAAGAGGCCTTGAAAGTAGGTCTTTGGTTCCCCCTTCATCCACTTATTTCTGAGGTGCTGAAATATTATAACATTAGCTTAGATCGACTTCAACCCAAATCTATTAGAACCCTGGTCGACACCATCTCCTTTTATCACTACATTGGGTTCCTCACGCTGGGCTCAGGTACCATAAATTTCATGAGTACCAGGTTGCCAACTCAAAATTGGCGTCTCTTAACTCGGGCATTATAATACTGAGGTACTCGTTGTTGGTATGTTGCGGTCTGAATATAGGCTATGCCACAGACTTCTTCCACCAGGTTGAGTTGGTTTGTAGCTCATCCTCATTTGCCTGCTCATCATGCATCTTAGACCGCAAGGTTGGCACCTCGATTAAGTTGGAATAACAGCCTCCGTCCCGTACGTTAGGTTGAAAGGAGTCTCGCCGATAGCCGTCTTGATTATAGTTCGATAAGCCCAAAGGACACTTGGTAGCTCGTCCACCCACAATCCCTTAGCTCGGGAGAGCCGAGCTTTGAGTCTATGGAGTATTGCCCTATTCGTCACTTTGGCATGATCGTTTGCCTTAGGATGAGCCACTACAGTGAGACTTTGTTGGATTCTCATCTCGGCACACCAATTCTGAAATTTTATGTCTTTGAACTGCTTCCCGTTGTCCGATATCAACACCTTGAGGAGTCTGAATCTATAGACGATGTTCTTTGAAAAAAAGTTCTACATGTTTTGAGCTGTGATGGATACTATTTGCTCGGGTTCCACTCACTTTGTAAAGTAGTCAAGTGCGACAACCAAGAACCTTCTCTGCCTGGTTGCAGGTGGGAAGGGACCAAGGATATCTATCCCCCACTATGCGAATGGCTATGGGCTGGTAAGGTACCTCAGGTCGGCAGTGGGCTGATGTGGCATGTTAGCATGTTGTTGGCACTTGTTGCACTTCCAAATTAATTCTAGTGTGTCCGTCTTCATCATGGGCCAGTAATATCCTTGTCGTAGCGCTTTCTGGGTGAGCACCCTGCCCCCCCCCAGGTGTCCTCTGTAGAGACCTTCATGGATTTCGCATAGCACCTAGTTTGCTTCAGTTGGGCATAAGCAACGCAGGTAGGGGAGCATGAACGATCTACGATACAGTTGCTCGCCAATGATTACATAGCGAGCTGACTGTCGCTCTACCCTTTGAGCTGCATTGCACTCTACAAGTAGAGCCCCATGGTGCAATTAGTCAATGAGCAGAACCATCCAGCTCGACTCTACAGTCAAGACAAGAGTGACCTCTTCTGCCACCCTTTCTATGATAGGTTGTGGTAGGTTTACAATGTAGATTGTTCTCTTCGTAGTATCCGCTAGACCGACCAATTTCGAGAATGCATCGGCTTCAGTGTTTTCGGACCATGGCACTTGATGGATGTATCAAGAGTGGAAGTTGAGCAGGAGTTCTCTAACCTTGGCTAGGTAGGTCGACATGATGAGCTCCCAGGCCTCATACTACCCATTCACTTGGTTCACCTGCTAATCACTGCACACAATGAGATGTTTCATGGCAACCTCCTTCGTTAATGATAGCTCGATTATTAGCACCTTGTACTTAGCTTTGTCGTTCAATGCTCGAAATGTGAACTAGAGAGTATACTCTAGCTTCACTTCGCTAGGTCCATAGGGTATTAGCTTAGCTCCGCTTCTGCACTGGTTGGATGAGCCATGCACATGGAGGGTCTAAGGCTCCTCGTCTCAAGTTAGGCCAGGTGCCGCACTGACTGATGCCTTTGAGGTGGTCACGAGCTTGGCAACTTTATGTGTCGGCGTGCTGATCATTCACTCGGTGACGAAGTCAATCAGGACCTACACCTTTATCATTGGGTGCAACTCAAATCGGATGTCATACTCACTAAGCTTGATTGCCCATTTTGTTAGCCACCCAAGACCTCAATCTTTTGGAGGAGTTGCCTCGGGGGTCAATCGGTTAAAACCACGAGGAGGTCAATTTCTTGATGTTAGGGTACCTGGTCTTCGTGGCATATAGGACTTTACTCACATAGTAGATAGGTCACTACACTCTATCCACCTCGCGGATTATGACCGATCTGACTTCCTCGTCACTCATAGAGAGGTAGAGTTTAAGCTCATCCTTGAGTTCCGGCCTGGTTAACAAAGGTGGCGAACTGAGGTACCTCTTGAGCTCGTCAAATGCAAGCTGACACTCTTCAGTCCACTTGAAGTCTTGGTTCTTTTCTATGGCCCTGAAGAATAGAAGGCACTGCCAATCCGACTCAGACATAAATCGGTTTAGGGTGACTATCCGATTTGTTAGCCTTTGTACCTATTTTAGTGTTCTAGGAGGCCGCATATCTAGGATGGCCTGAACTTTGTCTGGATTGGCCTTGAAACCTTTTCGGTTTACTATATACTCGAGGAACTTTCCCGACATGAAACTAAAGAAGCACTTATTCGAATTGAGCTTTAGATTAAATTTTCTAAGTATGTTGAAGACATCGGTCAGGTTGGAAATTAGGGTTTCATGGGATTTGCTCTTTGCGACCATTTTCTCTACATACACCTATACTTTGTCGCCAATCAAAGGGATATAAATTTTATTTACAAGGCACTAATAAGTTGCCTTAGCGTTCTTTAGGCCTTAGGGCATGACCTTGTAACAATAAAGGTCGGTCTCGACCATGAAGGCTGTTTTATCTTAGTTTGTAGGATCCATATGGATCTGGTTATAACCAGAGTATGTGTCCATGAAGCTCAATAGCTCAAACCATGAGGTTGCATCTATTAGGTTGTCTATTTTGGGAAGTGGGAACTATCCTTTGGGTGGGCTTTGTTGAGGTCAGTATAGTTGACACACATGTGTCACATCCCGTTGGTCTTCTTCATGTGAACTAGGTTGGCAATCTATCTTGGATATTTGATCTCCCTCACAAAGTCTGCCGTGAGGGGTCCTCTAACATCCTTGTCTATTATTCTCCACCTCTCCTAGGCAAAGTTCATTTTCCTCTATTTTATCAGTCTAACTAAGGGGTTTATATTTAGTCTATGGGATATCATAGAGGGGTCTATGCTAGGCATGTCAGCGGCCAATTAGGCAAAAACATCTAGATTATTAATTAAAAATCTTACGAGTTCAGAGCATAGTGGTTCCTTGAGGTGTGCGCCGATTTGCACTATCTTTGAGGGGTTGGTACCTGATACCGGCACCAAGACAGTGTCTTCCATTGGGCGAGTTCTTTCCTCGTTGTTCTCTTGGGCCGGATCCAGTTGATATTGACCTACTTCCCTTTATGCTTCAATGTCGCAATGTAGCACTTTTGCGATTCAAGTTAGTCACCGCACACTACTCTTATCCCGTGGTTGGTGGGGAACTTCATGGTGAGGTGGTATGTTGATAACACTACTCTGAGGGTGTGCAGTATTGGTCGGCCTAGAATGGTGTTGTATGGTGACACTGTTGCCAACACCAAAAGGATGTGCTGCAACCTCATCCCTTTGGTGTGGTTCTTGCTATCACGAATAGGTTGATCCGACCAAGAGCTCAGGTCGCCCCACCGCCAAAACCGACTAAGGGCATATCGGCTCAGTTCAAATCTTTCCTCCATAGTCCCATTTGCTCAAAAGCTCCAAGGAATATGATGTTTGCCGAGCTGTCAGAATCAGCGAGTATCCTTTTTACCTTGTAATTGTGGATCACGATCTTGACTACAAGGGTATCACTATGAGGGTAACGAATCCCACATGTATCATCTTCATTGGTGTAGATCACCTCTTCTACTCATCGCTTTGGCAGGTTCTCCCCTTTATGGTCCAACCAGTGACCTAAAGTTCCACTAGCGGGGCGGCAAAACCTGTTGCCTCCAACTCTCATGTGGTCATGTTAATTACAACGCATGTTGGTGGGTGGTCATATTGCTGCGTTTGTAGATTTGTGTCACGGCTGCACTACATTAGTTCTTAGAGACGTTGGCCACCTACTCCTATGGGAGCCACAGGGGGCTCAACCTGTGGGGGCAGCTCCACTATCTGTAGGTCATCAACCCAGACGGGAGCCTTGAAAGGCCCGACCCACGAGGGAGACTCCGTAGTCTAGTGGTTGTCGACTCCCATGGTACCTATAGAGGGCTTGACTTGTTGAGGCGACCTCATGATTAGGACTGATGAGGCTGGTTCGGGTTGGTCGTTCTAATTCTGCCCCCTACGGGGGTTCCTTCTATCCATGTGTTGGTACTATTGTCCCTAGTTAATCCCATTTCTTAATACTCAGAGAATGGGTGATAACTTAGTTTTCGTGTAACGTGTTTCCATAGATGATGCCAATTGATGGTGTGCGATTTGGTAGCTCCCTGTTGGAAGACATCTCAGATACCGGACAAGATAGGTCACTTGGTAGAGTTGTAAGGAAAGAGAGAAAATATCAGAGTACCTGGGCTACTTTACCCGGTGTGGGCACTCCAATGCTTAAGTTAGCGAACAAGAGTTTTCCGAGAGCTATAAAGTAAGAGAGAGATAGAGTGCTAAATCGCGCATAGCTTATGAGGTTGGAGGTGAGGCACTTATATAGGCGAGTTGTCGTTAGCCTCACAAAACGTGTCTAGGATCTTTGACCCATTTTGTTCGGAGGTGGTTTCACGCCTAGAGGTGGACTCCGTGTAAGAAGGTAATGTTTATCCAATCATGCTTGAAGCGGGTAGGGTGATAACCATTTTTTCCAACATGGCGTTGTGATCCCGGGGAATTCAGAGGCAATAGTCCACTTAAGGGGAGGTTGCATGGCACGTCAGGCAGGTCGCTAATCAGAGTCAGGTCAGATGGTGGAAGATGGTCACCTCTTACGTTGACCTGAGGTCTTACCTAGTTGTTCGTAGTTCGGCCTATCGGGGTGGTACTGAGGTCATCAATGCAGTTGTGAATTGTTCGAGGTGCTCCTGGGGTTTGTTTATGTGGTGTTGAGGTGTCACTCTGTTGTTCTGCAATACCATGTGTCGTGATCATTTGAGGACCAAATTACCCCTCATTTTGAGCTTGCTAGAGTTCCTTTTTATTTAATACATAGTGATGTTTGGTCGTCTTCGATTATTTCTAGATTCAGATATAAAGTATTTTGTAACTTTTATTGATGGCTGCAGTTGGTTTACTTTATTCGCAAGAAATTTGAAGTTTATTCTATATTCAAACAATTTCAATCTTATGTTGCCACCCAATTTTATGCCAAAATATGTGTGCTACAATCAGATTTAGGGGGAGAGTACTTTGATGGGAATTTTCAAACCTAGTTGAAATAACAAGGAATTTAATCCCAAAAATCCTGTCTTAGTACCCCATAACAAAATGGGGTGTTAAAAAGAAAGAACAGACATAATTTGAGTGTAGTCCAAACCCTACTATAAGATTCCCATGTACCCTCTTGGTTTTGGGTGCAGGTGACCAACATTTTTATGTATCTTATAAATCATCTTCCTTCATCTATCCTAAACAATACTTCTCATTTCCAATCTCTCTTTCACAAACATATATATATATATATATATATATATAGGAATATGGGATAAATTATGAGGAGACTTTTGCTCATGTAGGAAAAATGACCTTTGTACGATTTCTGATGACTATTTATATAGCCAAA
This sequence comes from Nelumbo lutea, assembly GCF_056320005.1. Lineage (NCBI taxonomy): Eukaryota > Viridiplantae > Streptophyta > Magnoliopsida > Proteales > Nelumbonaceae > Nelumbo > Nelumbo lutea. The sequence continues at coordinate 63,973,414 of NC_142685.1, read as the reverse complement.
CAGTGGACAATTCATCAGATGGATGTAAAGAATGCATTCCTCCATGGGGAGTTGAAGGAGACAATATGAAGTGTCCTCCTAGATATTAAATGGATCTACAGCTTGTTTACTACTTGAAGAAGTCCCTATATGACTTGAAATAAGCTCCTAGAGCATGGTTTAAGAAATTCAGGATTGTAATCACTTATGCTAGATTTATTCAGAGTTCTTCAGATCATTCCCTATTCACCTTCCAGCAAAAATAGGGTGTGACAATCCTACTCCTTTATGTTGATGGTATTCTTAGGGTTACTTTGTTAACCAACATAAATATGATGTTGATCTTGCTAAAATGACCAAATTCAATGATTCTAAGATTATGAATACTTCATTGGAACCAAATCTAAAACTTAGCAAGGATGATGGTTCTCCCCTTGAAGACCCTACTGTTTATCGTCAATTAGTAGGCAATCTAATTTATCTCACCATTACTTGGTTGGATATATCATATGCAGTCCAATTTGTGAGCTAGTTTGTGTCTTCCCCAAGACCACCACATCTATCTGCAGTTGATCGGATTATTAGTTATGTGCGAGGAATTTTATCACACAGAATATTCTCCTCCTCTTCATCCCCCATTAGCCTTACTGCCTATGTATATGTTGATTGGGTTGGATGCCTTGACACCCGACGATCCACTTCCGGCTGGTGTGTATTTATAGGTAACTCTCTTATTTTGTGGAAGTGAAAGAAATAACCTATTGTATCCAAATCTTCTACGTTGAAGCTAAATATAGAGCAATGTCCTTAGTGTGCGGTGAAATTATATGGCTCCAAGCTCTCCTACTTGGCATCATTGTCGGTTCCTCTTTATGTAGACAATGTTAATTAGTATAATCAAAATTGCTTCTAATCCTGACCTCTATGAATGCACCAAACATATAAAAGTTGATTGTCACTTCATCTATGATCTCCTTCTTGAAGGTACCATTTCTCTTCCTCATTTGTCGTCTCGTCTCCAACCTATAGACCTATTAACAAAGGCAATGACTCGAACCCAATACCTATTTCTCATGGACAAATTGATGCTCATTCCTAAATATCAGTTTAAGGGAGATTGTAGAGACGTTGAGAACTAATTGAAGGGCTATTTTTATACTTTTACTTTTCCTTTTTGTACATCTGATTACTCTATATACTATTTTTATACACTAGGGCAGATTTATCCTTTTATATTTCTTTAATATAAATATCTTTCTTTTTCTCTCTATCACTCTCTCTTTGTCCTTTTCGATTTGACTTTGACACTTCGGGGCCTCTGACTTCGGTTTTTGCACATCATCGACTTTCATCAGCTCGTCCTACATAATTCATCTAGCACATCTCGTCCACTGCAGCCCATGCAATTCACTTCAATCCGGACAGCCATCATTTTCATTTGCTTAAGTTAAAAATTCTATTGCCCATGGGCTAGCCGCCTTTTGCTTAAGCCTACAAATCCTCGAGCCTTCGTGAGCGTCTTTGGCCTTCTTGGTTTTGTATAGCCTTTTGGCTGGCTCCTTTTAATCCATGGGTTACTCTTTTATCAAAAATGAAGGAAAAAATAAAAGACTACTGGACATATTTGTATGTGCACTCGTCCCAAACTGAGCTTAATGATTAATTACTTCAAATTTCATACAAGATATTTTTAATATCGTTTATGTTATCAAAGCCATTCTTTATTTCTTTTATTAATATTATATAACATTTTCAACATTTTTAGCTTAATTTACCAATGCTTTGATATCCAATTACTTTCCAAATTCGATTTATATATATTCCATGGTTAAAATTCAACTTGAACTTGGATTTAAAGGAATCAAATTTAAATATTCTTTCATCATATTTGATTTCATCCATTTAGATAAATCTTATGTTATATTCATTAAAGTTGTGATTGGTTTGATAAAAAATGAGAAATAAAAAGTTGTGTGAGAGAAAAAGAGAGAGTCCAGGTAATCAATAATTGTGGCCTAAACCTGTTCAGAGAAATTATACTTTAGAAAAGAGTGCACTTTTGCTATCACATTGTGGTTGCGCTGGATAAAACAAAGAATCATGCTAAAACCAAAAATCATGGCCTTAGATGTATTGCTGTGGTCCCATTAAGATGTCACTTTATCTAATTTAAGGTGGGGCCATAGCAATACATCAAAGGCTTTGATTGGTCTTTTTAGTTATGTGCTAGGACATTGTCATAGCCAAAGTGGTTTCTTAAGGTTATGTTTAGTTTGAAGGAAAAAGTAGGGAAAGAAAATGTTTACAAACCTTGTATAGGTTTTGATGGATAAAACTTTATAAAACTCAAAGGTAAAACTATAACTTTAAACTCCCTTCTTTTGTTGTTTATAAAGTTTGCATTGTTTTTTTTTTTTTCCTGTATAAATCATCCTCAATTGTAACTGTATGGGTATTTTGGACATTTTTGTGCCTCTTATTAGAAAACTTTTCCAGAAAAGATCTAATTGCAACTGTCAGAAAGTTTATGAGAGATGATTGCAATTACCAACCTTTAGAGGAAATTTCAGCAACAGTCAGAAACTTCAAGAGAAATTTCAGTAATTTACCCTTTTTTCTGTTGATAATAAGAGATAATAAATAGGCAACTAACTACTGTACCGCCCCTCCTAGTTTATTTTAAACATCTGTTGGTCGTTTAAGAACTCATATCTGCTCCTCACACGGGGAGGAGTCTGGATCTCCTGCCCACACAAATTCTGTCCATGTTTATCGCAGCCACACATGGAGAACATCTCAACCTCTGCATGGTATTATGCAGGAGGATATGTTCCCAATTCATGGGGGGTAATGTGTTGTGGGTAGACGTGGACAGAGTTCTTGTGGGTAGGAGATCCAGAGTATGCTCCGAACATATCCTTTGTCTAGGATTTCAATTAGGGTGGGCCCATCCTAACATTTTGCACAAGTTTAGTTCGAGCTTTCAGGTTGTGCATTAGGATTGGGCTAGAAAATTTGGGCCTGATTTAAATTTGGGTTGAGGCCGACCCAACCCAATTCAAACCCGCCCAAACAAATACATATGTATATGTATTATATTTATACAAAAATATATTTTTTCTAATTATATGTGCATGTGTGCATGTATAAAATATAAATCTATACATTTACAAATAAAATTTATCCATGTTTCCAATCAATTCTATTCTTAAATTGGACCATAAAATTCAATGAAAGATGACTATACAAAAATATACACAAAAATATTTTCTAACCCAACCAACCTATCCAAACTCTCACCCCACCCAAGCTGAACCCAAACCCAACCGAAGTTGTGTTGTGTTAAGCTTGGGTTGAGCCAAGCCCAAACCCGATGTTTGCACATTTAGGGTTGGACTTGGGTTGACCTTCAACCCAACCCTCACTCGAGTTTTACCCCTACCCTTGTCTAAAGAGAAAAAGAACAAGCACTCTTCTTTTTAATATAAAAATAAATTTTCCTTATCAATATGGTTCTCTACAGTTTGTCAATAACTAGTGAAATCCTCCACTGGCTACACATGTACCTCTATTTACTTATTTCTATTTTTTATCCTTGTTAAAAAATTCGCAAAAAAAAAAAAAGAAAAAAAGAAAAACTTAAACATGCATATCATGCTTTTCAGCCTTTTACCATTATAATAAGCATTAATAGTCCCTTTTAAGGTAAAAATTTAAGAGAAGAATTAATTGTATATTTACTAAACCATTTATCTTTTGGTAAAATTGAATGCAAATATAATTAGGAGGAAGATTAAATAAAAAGCTATCAAATGGCCTCAAGTTATGTATCTGTATGGATGTAGCTAATTGCTGCAAGCCACCTTCAATAGTCAAATCTAGTGGTGCAAATGGATAAGACCATGATCCGGTTCGTTTTTATTTGGTAGAATTTGGATTACTCCTGTTTCAATCTTTGGATTGAATTGGGTAATAAGATTCAATTAGAAATCAGATCGGATTCGGATAGTCCTTCTATACAAATATAATATATATATATATGTTATTTATTTATTTATAAATATATTTTTATATTGTATTTTATAAATTTATTATATTAATTAATTATTTTTTATAAAAAATGTATATATATGATGAAAATAATTAAAAAATACTTGTATTTTTTGTTTTTACTTTATTTAAATCAGTATATTTTATTTTTCCTTTAATAGTTTATTAATTATTAAAGAAAACAAGTCGGACCAGAACAGATCCGAAGATCCAACTTGCTGATAGAGTTTGAATTTAAATCAAGTCCTATCAGATCTTCGGATCAAATCGGTTCCAATATGAACAGTATTAGATTGAATTTAAATATACCTTAATCCAATCCGATCCATTTACATCCCTACTTTAATCAAAAACTATTTTGCTCATCATGGTCGTACCTTTATATTTGGTTCCACTCTCAAATCCAAGTAAATATGCAATTACCACAACATTTTAATAATTATTTAGGGTTAGAATATGATACTGAAAAAATTTATAACCAATCAACCAACGGCAGAATTAGGATTTCTTTGAGGGGGACCAAAATTAATAAACATGGATAGGGGCCAAAAGCTACTTAAATATGGATAGGAGTTAAAATATAAATTGGATTTAAATTAGTGTTGTGGGGATTTAGGTATAGGGGGGCATGGCTCTCCCTCCGTCATCCCTTGGCTCCGCCCCAACAATCAATTAGAATCATAGAAGTTGTGGGTTTTACTTAGACGGGTTCGTATTGGAGTTTTATCAAAATTTGAATGGACCTGACAGGTTCGTATTATCTCCTTTTTACGGTTAAAATTCTCCTGTAAACACTTAGTATTTACCTACGAAAAGGAGATAAGTTCTTGAACAAGAAATGCCAAATGCAACCTAAAACATCATAAAATGCAACTTGAACCAACCTAAGTTGCAAACATAGTGGCTGACTGGCTGGTAAACAATCAACAGTACTGGCCAAAGCTTTTCGGGTATCATACCTTTCTATGACTCATCCTGTTTATTATTCTCTTAAAACGAAGTAAATGACTACTCAAAGTAAATGGCAGATTTAATTCTCTTATTTTTTATCATTTTCATCTTGCTTGGGACTAGGATTCATTTATTTGGTTAATTTGATTGACAATATTTTTTAATAAAAAAATGGGAAAATATAATAAAGGGAGATTATCGAGAACAAAAGTGAGTTATAAAGCAATTGGGAGACCTCATTAATTTAGATCAAATGCCCATATTTTACACACAAGTTACAAGTTACAATTTGCATAGATGTAATGATATCTGTCATACCTAAATTCAATGCTCAATCAAACCCGAGAGTTGGCTGAGGTTTGGTTGGGCTAGGGTTTGGCATTCAACAATATCAATGGGATTTTGACAAGGAAACAACGTCAACAGGTTTGGTTAGGCTCATTCTGGCCTAATTTGGATCTAGTTTCACTCTTACCTTTAGGTCTATGTTTAAAGGTAGAATTCTTAGGCCCCATTTGTTTTTGGTAAGTTATTTATCCAGGTAAATGCAATTATTTGGGAAACACTTATCCAGATAAGTACATTTATCCATGTTCTTTTATTTCTTATATAAATAAGGCAATGACCATTTTATCCATAGAAATCTATTATTAAAATGAACATTTTTGTTCCATTCAAATATTGACAACTTTCCCCTTATGTGGAAAAGTTATTTATCCACCTAGAAGATGAATATCACTTTTCTTGATAGTTGATAATAGGAAAATAAAATTTCTCTGGTTTTTACATAAAACTGAAAAAAGAACATAGGATTCTTGGTCAATAGGAACCAAAATCCCATTAACCAACTGGCCCCCCTCTCCAAAATCTAAAAAAAGAACACCTCCTTAAAACTATATTTGACTGGTGGTCATTTATGTTCACTCGTTTAAACCAAATAGTTCTACGTATCGCATATTTTTATCAAACCAAATACAGTTTAAAAGTAGTTTATGTTCACTCGTTTAATAAAATACCGATGGATGCGTAATCAGGTTGAATGTACCAATTGATGGTGAGTCAGTTGATAGGATTTTTGATTTATTGTAACCGGGATCAAATCCCACTGCCCCTGGGGAGTTAAGGGGATAGGAGATGGGCATGGAATGTCACTTCATTAATTAGAATTCGGGTCTTAATTTGCGTTCTGACTTCCTATTTCAATCACATGGAGGGTTGATATGAATATATGATAGATCTGAAGCATTCATCATATAGGGGCAGTGATTAGCCATGTTTTTAATTTTCTAATGTTCATTAGATTTAGGTACTTTAACTTGTATTAGTGATTTCCACAGCAAGTTTTTCTATTTAAGTTCAGTTTGGAAAGAATAAAAATATAAATATGTACAATATAAATACATATAAAGTAATACAAAATATAAGGTTTTGCACTCAACATATTTGTATTTGTATTCCTTCTAAACTGAACCTTATAAATATAATTTTCCAATATAAAATTTACCCAAAAGTTTCCTTATTTAGGTCAAGTGACAATTATGAGAAAATAAAGCTTGTAAACAAAATATATATTTTTATATAATTTATCAAAACTCTAAAAACCATCAACAGCAAATCAAAAAAGATATAGATTGAAGTAATGTAAAAGGATTTAAGTTTTCATAATTTAATAATGAATATGACACTAAATAGAATGAAATTGGATTGAAAAAGCTTAGGGGAAGAAGATGATGTATAATTTATGAAACTCTAAATTGTAAACTAATTCCTTGAATCGACTCTATTATTCCCCGGTTGATTTGGGGTTGATTCCATAATTTCCATTACAAATCTAGCTGAGAAAGAACAAAAACCCGAATCGGCTAGCTGTGTTTTCAAGATCTAAAAGCATATTTCAGAAAAGTGACCGAGTTATGGGACACAGGACCACTTGTTGCATTATAGGTTAGGACATGATAGATAGTCAAAAGATGATCAGGAAAATTGGTTAGGTCCCACCAAAGAGATGTCTTACACCCCAAACCAACATGATCCTGTCCTTACACATTGCAACATTTTCAGATCAATTTAAAGAGCTGAAATAGAACTTTGAACCGCCATCCAAATCTTGCACAAAAAATGATAGGATTTTATCATTTTAAGGTTATTATTGATCTAGTTAATTTAAAAAATAATAATACTCCAAGGTGGGACCCTTAGATGGTTTATTACCATCTTAATCTAGGAAAAATGAGAAGTGTTCGGGTGATGGTTGAACTGGTTAAACATGTGATGTGGCAATTTCTCTTTAGCTATGCCGACATCACGTGTAACAGAAGAGCACGACTAAGAAGGATTGTTCTGTAGGGACAAGGATGTGGACTTTGTCAGGGAAGAGAAAACCTCCCTAAAACCTTGGCGGACAACCTCATCTCAACAACCCCAAAAGCCCTATCCATCTGGGACATGGACATTCAAATATAAATAGGTATTCCCCGCTCGAGATAATGTACTTTTGGAAGAACATTCTTTGAATATCTCTCAACACTATCTCTTCGGCTCGGACCAGCATTATTTCAACCTATTCGGCCCGGCCACCTCTTTCTCTACCAAACTGACTTGAGCATCAGAATACTTATCTGGGGAATAACTCCTCGGGCCTCTGACCATTCTCCTGGTTGTAGATCTTAGTGTGTGGTTTCATCTTTTCACCTTGGCCTTGTCCAATTGGCAAGATCATCTGATTGTGTCCTCGATTCGAAACACTTCGGATCAAACAACATCAACAAGTAATGGGGGCACAAACAAATCAAATATCCCGTGTGTCCCCTGACCCAAGCTTTTGCCTTCCAAAAATATCTAGTAATAGAGGATAAAGTATCATTTACAGACCACCTTCTACAATGTCAAACTGACCTAGGGAGCTCTGATCAATGCCATAGCATTTGTTTTTAACTAGGATAGGGGTGCAACTGAGCCAAGTTAGCATTTTATATTGCTTCGGGCTTGGTCTCTTGGGCCAGGCCCATTCAAAATTTGACAAAAGCCTAACTTGAGCCCGCCCCAAATTGCACTCCCTAACTAGGGATGCTAAAACATTGGTTTTGTTACAGGATTGTTTTAATCCAATCTCAAACCAATTTGACCAGACCCAATTTGGACCTACTCCATACCATAAATAGGGTGGCGTAGGGGTGTCAATGAACCAGTTTTGGATTGGAATCCATCCAAACCAAAATCAATTTGAATGGATTGGACGGACCAACAAGACCTATTGAATTGGACCAGTCCTGACTTAATGGTTTAAAGTATCTATTGGATTGGACTGGACCTGGTCTGTCCATAATGAATTTATATTGGATTGGGTTGGATTGAGCCATAATTTACACAGTGTACTGTGTATATTTGCATTTGTACTTCTTCCAAACTGAGCCAGAATTTCAGTTCACTTGTACTGGTACAAATGCATAAGAATAAGTTCTGGCTTACTTTTAACTTGGGTTTTACTTTGTTTTCCTGTATGTTTTATTTTATCCCATCTGCTTTATAAGACAAAATAAAACCTAAAATAAAAGGAACTAGAATTTGCACTTGACTCATTTACACTGCAATATTTTTGCAACCAGTGCAGAGTGAAGTTGCACTGCAAATACTTAAGGCCTAAACTTCAAATTATTTACTAAACAAAGTGAAATTGTCTACTAAACAATTCATATGCCAATAAGTGGAGAGAACTCTTTTTATGTGAAAGTTCCAAATTTTCGCCTATTTGGTATATATATAGACCGTATCATCTTGGGTGGGTTCTTTCTCTAGAGAAACTACACTTTTGCCACTTCCAAAAGTGATGCGATGAATTTCAACTTATCATTAGAAAGAGGTTATCTGAATTGGATGTTAAAAGAAGAAGAAATTAGGGGCGCAATTTGGGTGGGCCCAATCTGAGTATAAATCGATCCAGTCTGCATTTTTTGTATGGATTAGGCTTGGATTTTTTATCTTTGGGCTGGGCCTAGACTCAACATCTTAAGTTTTTTTTTTTTTTTCAAGCTGAGATCAAGCTGAACCCCTGTGTACATTGGGCTTATCAGGACCACTTGAGCCCAATTTACTAACCTGAGCCTAATCCGAGTATGACATTTTTCAGTTTGGGCTGGGCCTAGATTGGAAAGATCAGGCTTGATATCGGGCCCCGTCCATGCTTGAGCCTTAGTTGGGCCTAGGTTGACCTTGAACCCAGTCCATCCAGCCACACTTGCACCCCTAAAAAATAGCTTGCTTTGAATTGGATTTTGCAAAACAGCTTGTGTTTAGAATTTGCCAAAATTTGAACGGACCCTGCAGTATGGCCCGGCCCTGGTTGCTGTGTAAATTAAAACACTTAGGGCCCGTTTGATTTGCGTAATTAGGGGTCTGAAATCAGAATCTGAGTGGTTGGGTGGAATCAAAATCCCACTCCCATTCCTGGTGGAATGGTAATCACATTCCCTCCCCCGGTTCCTGTATGAATCAAGTAGACTATGAGAACTAGGTGACACATGGCACCTCAGAACAACTAGGTGACACCTGGAACCACTTTGGTAATAACTTGCCTTAGCCAAGTTGATGGTGTCTCACCTGTCGGCCAGGCACAGGCGCGGCCCGGCACAAGCGTGGCCTGGCACTGGCGTGACATGGCGGCCTGGCCCTGCACGACCTATCAGCCTGGCACTAACGCTACCTGGCGGCTTGGCCCTGGTGTGAGTTGGCAGCCTGGCACAGGCACGAGCTGGTAGCCTGGCCCAAGCACGACCTGGCGGCCTGGCCCAGGTGCCAACCTGGCTACTTGGACCAAGCAACCTGGCACAAGCGCCGACCTGGCGACCTATGAGATGTGCTCACCGACAAATTTGGCATGCATATCCTAACACTCCCACGATCCATGGAAGTTGGCCCATGTGTCGAACGATTTGGAGGGTGGTCAACGTGCATCGCAGTTACCTCTTGGAATCTCGAACCACTTAGACGATCTTGTAGAAATCTCGAATATGGTGCGTGAAGCCCATGCCAAACAATGCCTATATAAAGGCACCAACCCTAGAGGCAAGCAAATAAGCAAGTTCTAGCTCTCAGACTTTGTGATTTTTAGCTCGAAATCTACTATGAGAGTACTAACTTAAGCATCGGAGCAACCTCGCCGGGTTAGCCACCCTGGGTCTTCTGACATTTTGTTCCTTGCAGGTCACTAAAGTGCAATGAATCTCATCAATTCAGCTCGCCCATAGGTAGCTCGGCCCTTTGGTCAGCCCGACACCTCACAGGCAGCTCGGCACCTCACAGGTAGCTCGACACCTGGTCAGCTCGACACCTCATAGGCAGCTCGACACTATAGTCAGCTCGCCACCTAGCCTGCCCAGCTCGACTCAGCTCGGTAGCCAAAGTTTACTTCGGCCTGAGTCATCGGCCACTTGGAAGCAGACCAAATGACGAGGTACTTAGCCAAAAAATCGATACTTAACCAAAAATTGATTCATCAATTGGCGCCATCTGTGGGAAACACTACTAAAAGCTCTCACTTTTTAGCTTCCATATTTTATGAACTCAAAGACTATGTAGGAAGTTGATGGCCAACAAACTAAGCAGCTCTACCAACTTTATTTCAACTCGGATAAAGCCTCATCAGTCCTCTTCGCAAAGTACCCTTTACAAAGATGAGCTCTTCGTGGCTTCCGCTGGAGTAGGTGGCCAACAGACTGCATGGACGCCCCTGCCGGTCGAGCCTTCCAAGGCTCCAGTGCGAGCTGGTGACCTAAATTCAGTAGTGCTGCCCTTGTAGGTTGAGCTCCTAGTAGATTCTTGCAGGAGTGGGTAACCAATGTCACTAACGAGGCTGATGCAACGCAACTGTGGCCCAGGCGCGACCTGGCGACCTGGCCCTAGCCCTAGCGCGACCTGGCCCTGGCACAGGCACGTCCTGATGGCCTGGCCCTGGCCTTGGCACAGGCGCGAGTTGGAAGCCTGGCACATGCGCGACCTGGTGGCCTTGCCCTAGTGCGAACTGACAAACTGATAAAAGGCCTTGGCACTACGATAAGTCCCAGTCTCCTCCTCAGCATGGGCATACAAGTCCCAGTCACCTCCTTGGCATGGGCAAACAAGTCCCAGTCGCCTCCTCGGCATGGGCAAAATCAAAGATCAAGGAGAGTGGAATACGAGTCGCTCCCAGAGCCTAAAGGCTAAAATACCACATAAGAACTAGTCGCCTCTTCGGCATGGGCAAGATCAAGAAGAGTGGACTACGAGTCACTCCTAGGGCCTAAGGGCCAAAATATCGAACTAGCAAAGACCTCCTCACCACATAACACCCAGTCGCCTCTTCGGCATGGGCAAAATCAAGGAGCGGACTACGAGTCACTCCCAGAGCCTAAGGAATTGAATCGACGGTTATGAGCTCATCGAATTATGTATTCTGGGCCAAAAGGATAAATCTACTCCTTTCACTGAGTTACTTTTGGCTCAGGAGTGGAGGGGCAAATGATGAGGGTGGATTTGGCCCTCGAATGATATTGTGACACATGGCACCTTAGAACAACTAGGTGACACTCGGAACCACTTTGGCAACAACTTGCCTTAGCCAAGTTGATGGTGTCCCACCTGGCGGCCTGGCATAGGCGCGACCACGCACAAGCGTGGCCTGGCCCTTGCACGATCTAGAGGCCTGGCCCTGGCGCGAGCTGACAGCTTGGTACAAGCACGAGCTGGCAGCCTGGCCCAGGCACGACCTGGCGACCTAGCCCAGCTACGACCTGGCGGCCTGGCACAGACGCCGACTTGGCGACCTACAAAATGATCTGGAGGGTGGTCAACGTGCATGGCGGTTACCTCCATGAATCTCAAACCACTTAGACGACCTCGTAGAAATCTCGGATATGGTGCATGAAGCCCACACCAAACAATGCCTATATAAAGGCACCAACCCAGAGGCAAGCAAGTAAGCAAGTTCTATCTCTCAGACTTTGTGATTTTTAGCTCGCAGTCTACTATGAGAGTACTGACTTAAGCATCGGAGCGACCTCACCGGGTTAGCCACCTCGGGTCCTCTGACATTTGGTTCCTTGCTGGTTTCTAAAGAGCAACGAAGCTTATCAATTTAGCTCGCCCACAGGTAGCTTGGCCCTCTGGTCAGCCCGGCACCTCACTGGCAGCTCGGCACCTGGTCAGCTCAGCACTTCATAGGCAGCTCAACACCTAGTCAGCTCGACACCTCATAGGCAACTCGGCACTATAGTCAGCTCGCCACCTAGGCTACCTAGCTTGACTCAACTTGGCAGCCAAAGTTCACTTTGGCCTAAGTCATCGGCCTCTTGAAAGTAGACCAAATGACGAGGTACTTAGCCAAAAAATCGATACTTAACCAAATGAACCCTTAATTCTCTTGAGACCCAGTAGGTAAAATTGTCAAAGCAGGTGGCATTATTACTTTATCCAGCTTGGTAGTGACCTACTACACTGAGACAACTAACATGGTATTGGGCAACAATGTGTTCCATAGGTGTTTTGCTTCACCAAGAATTTGTTATTGGGACCCATCAATTTATTACTGTGGTGGAATCTCATCATTGGTTTTACAGCCCGTTGAACAGCTAAAGTGATCAACTAATTCGGATTCTATGAAAATCTATTTGGTGGAGATGCTTGTTGATTGAGTGTTAGTAAGGTTTTAAAAATTGACCCGGAGCCAGAACCATTTTGGCCACTAGTTTCTAGGTCGATAATTTGACCGTGCAATTTGAACCGCGGCCTGTTTCAACAAAAAATTATTAAAATAAAAAACAGCCAAAAACCATTGAATGGGTTAATAGTTTGTTCGCCTAGGTCAGTAGGTCATTGACGAATTCAACGGTTTTTGGCCAAAAAACGGGTTTAAGATAAAACAAAACTGGTTGCTTGAACGATTTCTAAGCCAAACAGTCCAACCGCCTTGGTCAACAACAGTACAAAAACATTGGTTTAAAGTGCTTTAGTTGCTATTTTTATAATAATTTCATTATGACGATCGTGAAATTAGATTTACTCCTCACAAATCATGCTTCACACCAACCTTACAGCAACTGTATATAAGGAATATCTTCACATTAATGACAACATCAAGTACACGAGATATTTTGTGTGTAGAAAACCTGGTTTGACAAGCATATAGCATCTCACAAAAGTCAGGTTTTTTTTTTTTAATTTCAATATGACAAATCACTTTGGTGATTCAAGATCACCAAGATTATTCAAATAGCGTCATTTTGATGATTCAAGAACCTCTCCTTCTCACTACTCATTGAAGTAACGTTTTTCATTAACATTTTCATTTTTTTTTCTTGATGTAAGCTGATTAAATGGAAAACTCATGCATCGGTGCTAAGCATCCATCAAAACTATGGAAGCAGAAGTGAAGAAATGTGGAGCTATAATCCAAGTTAGAGTGATAAGGTGCATGGAATGTAGACCCGAAGAAAAAAGAAAAGATAAGCTACAGGGAATGGATGATGCTAAAATTGCCAGATTGTCCCGGCATGCTTTATTTGACCTCATCTAAAGGGTGTTAACATTTTGGCTGCCTACTATTTTGTATCATTTGCCCTTGATCCAATTAGGGATGCAAATGGATCGGATCGGATTCAAATCAGGGTATATTTGAATCCGATCCGATACTGTTCATGTTAGATTCGATTCGATTAAATTTGATAGGATTCAATTTGAATTCGAATCATATCGGATCTTTGGATCTGATTTGATCCGACTTGTTTTCTTTAAAAATTAATAAATTATTAAAATAAAAAATAAAATATACGAATTTAAATAAT